>NW_023270702.1:9676569-9691698 GCF_011800145.1 Mirounga leonina
GGGGCGGGGGTGGAGCTGGGGCGGGGGTGGAGCTGGGGCGGGGGTGGGGGGATGGGGAAGCTGGGAGGAGAGGGGGCTGATTGGGCTCGGAAGTTAAATTCTTTTAAAATCCAAAAAATCTAGAACCAAAAAAAAAAAAAAATGTATTCCCAATAAAAAGGTGAAAATAGAACTAAAATCCGAAAAATCTAAAGTAAGTACTGATTTCCAAAATGAGTATTGTTTTAGCTGGAAATGCCTGGATAGCTACTGGCATATGCTGGAAATAGAGCCATGGAGAGGGAGATTTGAAAGAGCATCTTGAGGGGCGCCTGGGTGGCTCAGTTGGTTAAGCGACTGCCTTCAGTTCAGGTCATGATCCTGGAGTCCCTGGATCGAGTCCCGCATCGGGCTCCCTGCTCAGTGGGGAGTCTGCTTCTCCCTCTGACCTTCCTCCCTCTCATTCTCTCTGTCTCAAATAAATAAATAAAATCTTTAAAAACAAAACAAAACAAATAATCTTAAAAAAAAAAAAAGAAAGAGCATCTTGAAGACAATGGTGGAAGAAAAATAAAGCCGTTTTCTGTCTGCACCTTATCCAGTTCAGTCCATTTAATTTATCTGCAGTAATACTTATGTTTGGTACATTAAAGTTATCTTTATAATTATATGACTGAAAAAAAATCAGCCTCCAAATTATCTTAACCCTTTCCTCCCTCTGATAGTCCCTCCCTGTTTTCCCTCCTTCTTTCTTCCCTTTCTTCCTTCTCTCTTTCCTCCTATCCTTCCAAAAATATGGAGACCATAATCTATGTCAGGCAGTGTGCTAGGTGTCAGAGATATGCAAGGGAAAGAGACAGAAATAACCTTTGCCTTCATACCAGAAAATAATTTGTTAATAATGGTTTTGAACTGAGACTGAGTGAATTGAGAGAGCATGCCATAAGAATATTTGGTAAAGAATAGTCCATGTAGAAGGAAAAGTAACTATAAAAAACGTTAAGACTATGATCAGTGGTCCTGAGGAAGAGCAAAGGCTCAAAGAGGTATGGGGAAAGTGATAGAAGATAAAATTAAGAAAGTGGGGTTGGGGACAGATGATGTAGGGCCGTGGGTCTTCAGATTTTATTCCAAATGTGATGAAAAACCATTGGATGGCTCCAGTTAGCAACATAACTGGGTTTGGGTTCTAAATATAGATAGACTATTAGGGAGACAAGAGTGGAAGCCAAATGACCAGTATAGAAGCTATGCTAGTAGTCCAGGCAAAAGATGAGAGATGGTTTTGCTAAGCAGACAGAGGTAGATATGATGAGACATGATTGGATTCTGGTTATAATTTGAAGATGGAGCGGACAGAATTTATTGACGGATTAGATACAAAATATGGAAAACAGAAGTCAAGGATGATTCCCAAGTGTGTTTTTTTATGTGTTTGTTTTCCAGAGTAATTGGCAGAAGCTTGATGCATTTACTATGATACAAAAGACCACAGAAAGCAGATTTTGGGGGAAAAACCAAGAGTTCAATTTTTGTTATGTAAGTTTGAGATGTCTATTAAACATGTTACTTGAGGTTTAGGAGTCTGGAGTTGAAAGGAGAGGTAGAATAAGAGATACAAATAATGGTACTCACCAGTTTAGAGTTGGGAGAGGAAGGGACAATTATAGGGACAGAGCAGATAAGGTGAAAAGGGGATGAAATACAGTGAATCTTTGATATGAGCAATGACATCAGTTGTGTCTTGCATACACAGAAAGAATAATACTGGATCTGGATACCTGTATTAAGAGGATCAGGTCATGTAGATCATGGAAAATACCCTCATAAAAGGGAAACTAGGGATGTAAAGACTTAATATTTAGTTGAGCCATATTTACTGATCAGATGGACATGTCAGCTACACCACACAGATCCGTTGGCATATGGGGCTTAGACACTGCTGGGAGAAGGTGGCAGGAGCCTGAATTCCTACATATTGTTTGAACACATAGCTTTTATATACTTAAATCAACAGCAAGTACTGGAGCATCTTTGATGTGCCAGCTACTTACGCTCTGGGGATACCGTGATGGAAAAGACAAAATCACTACCCAAAGGATCTTACATTCTAGGAAAGGGAGACAATGTATAGAAAGGTGAATAAATAAATAAGACATTGTCTGGGGACACTTGTTAGAAAAATTACAAACAAAAAACATATAGGGAAATATGATAAACTCTAACTTCATTCCTTTGAGATTGAATTTATTAAGTATGGGGCCCGTGTGCCCCAGAAATACAAAATTTGTTCTGGTCACTGTGACAATAATTGTCTGTCATTCTCACAAACTTGTGAGATGGGTGATGCAAGACAGAAATGATTCTCACTTTTCAGATGAGGAAGTGTAGATTCAGGGAATTGGGCACAAGTTGTAAAAGGAGACTCGAATACAAATATTTGGGCCTCAGGCTTCCTGATAGCAGGAAAAGGTGTGTATTGAATATGCTTATTATCCACATTAAAAATCATCCTATTTAAGAAACAAATGCAACTGTAAACCTACAAAAATTAACATCTTTTAGATTTTAAAAGGATCTAGGAAGTTTAGGTTTGTACTTTCTAAGAAAAATGTAAAACTTATTAATCTTCTATAATGACATTCTTTTAGGTTGTGAAAAAATTTTTAATGTCATATTTTAAATTATTTCATATTACTATTGTTATTCTTTAATTTGTATCTTAAACATTAATATTTACTCAGGGAAAAGTCATTATAAAGTGTGTGTTTGGGGGGGTTGGGTTTATTGTTTTTGTTTTTGTTTTTTGTTTTGTTTTGTTTTGTTAGACTACAGAGGGAGATTTTTCCTAAAGAGAGAGATAAATATTTTAAACTAATACCCTCTAAAATTTCACTTTGGAAACATGAAACCATTTGGGGAATATAAATGTGCTGTACGAGGCTGTTGGCTAAGCAACTCTAAAGCCACAGAGTCCTTGTTAACTAAATGCTAAAGCAATGGATAAAAAAAGTATGATTGCTACCCTCTTTTTCCTTGTACTTAAACTAGGCAACAATTTGGATCTGAAAGACAATTTTATCTTTTAAGCTCTTGAAAATTTTGAGTCATTGGTATTTGTGCTGCTAATTCTATCCAACAGAATTTTGTGATTTATTTTTCGAACTTTCTGTTTGTGGTAACATTAAATAAAACCTTAACTATGAAAAATGTAATGTTTCTAAAAAAGACACTGTGTAATATTCTAGGCTGCCTTTCTTCATCCCAGTTTTGCAGATGGAAGGTCTAGGTTTTTAAATGCTTTGACAGATGTTAAAATGTACTGTGTTCATGATGATGAAGGAGAGCCATATAGTAATTTTATGAACATGGAGCAACTGAGAATCAAGAATCAAGCAGCTTAATGGTGATTTTTTTTATTTTGGGGTTCCAGACTTTTCGTAATCTTATGCATAAACTTTGGGAAGTCAAATATCACAGGGAGTGTCTAAAATCTTTGTCTGAAAGTCTTTTTGTTCTTAACTGTCAGAGAATATAAAAAATCAGCTGTGGTATTTTCAGAACTATCCAATTTCAAATGCCCTTTTATTCAGTGCTTTTATGACCAGTTGCTTGACAACATATAGATATGGTTACTTCATGTGAATGTTTCTGTGCCATGGTCCTGGCCTATTTTTCTGGACATATGCTGATACACAGTAATTCCCAACGTACAGATTTTAAACTGGCTTTACTTTTCTGCATTTGCACAAATTTTAGAGATTTCTGTGACCTAAAAATTTTCCTCTATGCACTCTTTGAAATGTACTCTGAGACAAGTTTGAGTCACTAGATGTGTAATGTGTTGGGTGTACTTTAACAGAGATTTGGTATTCATTAGACATTAAACATGCTATGTGCAAACTTAAGCTTTTAAAAAAAATTCTCTGTTCCTGTATTAGTCAGTATTTGAGAGTGAATTTTTGTTGCAATAAGTAAGCTGAAAGTTTTAAAATATAGGCATTCTAAATAGATTGTTTTTTATTGAAATATATACATAATTTCAAAATATACCTGTATTTCAGTAGTAATTATGATCTTTACTCTCCTCCATTGGCTTTTAACATCCATGTTGTTAGGGATATGTATCTACACGCACACACATTTGAGTTGTTTTTCTGCACTTACAAATTTCTATAGGATATTTTATACACACAGATATGAACATGCTTTTATTGTATGATCACACAGTATGTCCAATGATTTAGAGCACACTAGAGAGAGATAACCACATAAGGAATCTTTTCACTATATTTTGCTTATTATATCATCTTAACAATTATTATAGGAGTGATTAGATTAATAATACGATAGATCAAAAAGAAAAGAAAAACGGAGGATTAACTCAATACAAAAATGTAGGTAAATGATTGAATTTCAAAAAACCACTTACTAGATCGTCTAGCTTTAGGAAATACCTTACAGCCAAATGTTGAGACTGTTAACTTGGTGGAGAGAGTGGCTTGGACCACAGTTCCAGGTTAAAGCAGTTGTATGTTTGAACTAAAAACAACGTGCGTGGGGGTCCCGAGCAATTCTAAGGGATTATTTTTTCCTTTTAAGAAAAACACCGCCTTGTGGATCACCAAGTCCCGATTTGTACAAAGAAAAACTAGTTCAGGGCTGAGAGCGAGAGCTGATACATTTCAAGGAGGACCGGCCGGCTGCACTTGTGAGCGGTGACAGATTTCTGTGAAATATAATCCTGATTAAAAATGCATGTGTGAAACCTCTTCGAATAAAGCGCTGTGTCCAACAGCATTTTTTAGCTCCTGCATGCAAGAAGGGAAGACTCACGTAGCTACTCCACTCGTCTCTATCCCATCATTTGCTGACTGTTTTACATTTCTGAAATGGTCTCTGTCTATGACTTTGAACTGGGAAGAAGTGGATGTTTTTTGTTTAAAAAGAAAGTCAGTGCCCCTAGCAAATTTGGAAATTCAGAAATTCAGTGCACACACGTACACACAGCCTTTTTTACAAAAATATGTTTAAACCAAACCGGTGCGCTAAGTGATAGAAAGTCATGATTTAGATGAAGGCCCAGGACTATGACATTTAGGCTTTTACTAGGGCTAAGTCATGCAAAATAAAAAGGGGCATATGTGTGCAACTGCTTCACACAGATTAGCAACTCCATTGTCGCTGAGCTATTACCCTGGCAGTACCGAAGCTTTCATCAACCACTGAACAATTTTGAGTGTGTATATAAGCCAATTTGCTTCATTTGGGGCCCAGATTTGACGGAATTCAGGTATAAAGCTTGAGAGGTTTCTAAAATAGAGATGAGATGAATCTGTGTAGTATAAAATAAAAACAACTAGCTCAACTATGGAAATGTTTGGTAAAACCTGCGGAAGCCACGTCGCCTTTGTGCCCATGTTTTCCAGTGTCCACAGCCCTGTGTAGTTTCGAGCCTGTGAATATGGACAAGAATGCCTGTTTATAGCCTTACCTTTTGCTGGGATCCAAAAGATGGGCGTAAATCATGCAGATATTCATTTCTTTAAAACCTTAGGAAATTGGGGAGAAAAATCAGGAGCCTGGCCCAGTGGAGTAACATAGATTATCTGGCGTTGCGCATGTCTCTATTGAGTTGTGTCATTGCGATACACAAAGACGGACAGACGGACATATACCCATATACATTTATGTAGATAAAACAAATACATCAGAAATCTATTTATTGAGCTTCTCCGATGGGCTCCATGGCTTTATAGTGGTCTGAAGCTTTCCTCATAATAATAACTCCCTACCATAATGTAATTTCTCCAAACACAGTGAAATTTTCTGAATCTGTCTTTTGTAAAATGTGTGTCGGGGTCACGGCCCATGTGTGTTTCTTTGTCTTGCCTCCTTTTTCATGACTCGGTCTAGTACCCTCTTCCTAGCTGGTAGTCTCCAGTTCTTCATGGGAAAACAGGAAAATTAACCTACAAATGCAATGCATTTAACATATTGCTACTGAGTTTCTTCTTGATCATGTGATCATCAAAGTATTCAAAATTTTAGGATTTCTAATTTTACACAACCAAGTGATCAAGGGCGAATGATGTTATTTGCCTTCTTTTAGGCCTCAGAGCAGAATATGTTATTAAATGCACAGTTGCCTTCTCTCTCTTTTTTTTACTTATTCAATGACCACGTATTGAATACTTAATCCATTTGCAGATACTCAATTTCAATTGAAATATTAAAATTAGTATAGTTTGAGGGATAAGTAATAGCACTTATTTGTCTTAGAGATTTAACTTTATTATGTCTTAAATTTGATATGTCCTTCCCTAATATTTGTTTATATTTCCAAGAGCACCTATTCTTCCTTCCAGGACTAATCCGTTAGAAAGACTCTTTAAAGTGCCTATATTTAATTGTGTGTATTATTATATATTTATTACCTATTTTGGTTTTCCTAAAATAAATGCAATTATTTCTTGAGGGTTCTAGTAGATCCAGTTTCGTGTCAATATATAGAACATGACATAGTGGACAAAATTCTACAACAAAATATGTTGCAAGTACAAACCAATGAATAAAAATTACTCTCATTGAGAACAACAACAACAAAAAGCTTTCTAAAACCTTTAAGACCCTGAATATTTTTCTAATCCCTTGGTGCCTTTTAACAAGTGAAACTGTTTTTTCTTTATAAAATTGTCAATGGCTTTTCTTTAGATTTATTGGGGGCCCTACTCACACGGAATATTTGTCTTTTGTGTTTCAGCAATATACAAAGCTTTCCTGTGCATTATTTTCCTGGTACACAGGCACACACAGGAAAACGCCTGTAAGAGAAGTTTATCCAAGTGAAAGCCTGACCACCTTCAGGTAAAATGTGATCCTCTGTGTCTGGTGCAAATATAAAATGAGTAAGGCATACATGCATTTTTTTCTTTGCTGCTATCCTCTTAGTAATGAATGCTTAGATATTAGAAGCGAAATGTAATTTATCCTTATCATTCTGTACATTTTACTTTATTTGCGATTAATTCTCTTGCTATATTACATCTATGTTAATATATGTTTTCTTAGAAATTCTAAGGAGAGTACTGCCTCTAATTTATTTCCCATCTTGCAGTTGATTTAAGCAGGGGTTTAATACCAGTGATCTCCTTTCTTAGTAACAAATATACACAGTGAGTGTTCTGAGATTTACGTAGGAACCTAGAATTCAGAAATGGGTTTTTATTACTCCTTTTGATTTAAAATTAATTATCAATTATTAATTTAAAAATTCACAATGAGAATTAGTAGTCTCGGGTTGCTGTTTAGTTCATTCTGATTATTTTAAAACTTTACATTGCTATTGGTATCAATACCGCTGTTTTTGAGCAGCCATTTCTAGTATAAAAAGGTTATCTAATATTCATAGTTGGTATGAAATCATCATGTGTATATGTGTGTGAATAATTCTTTTATTTCTCTGCTCATGTAGAGAAATTCTATCAAGAATTCTACCAAGACAATAACAAAAATTTTTGTATATATTAAAATGCAGTGGCTTTTAATTACAGCTTCAGAAATAAAAATTATTAAGAGGAAAGTCACTCAACGGAGTTGTCGATAAGAATTGTCATTAAACTTTATTAAGTGCTTCGTATTTCAAATGCCAATTTTGATTCATTGGAAAAAGACTATCTGTGAAACAAATGTGTTTAGGAAACAAAAAGCTGTAACTTTTAAACCAATTCTAGATCAATAGAAATAAAAATCTATCATGATTATAAAATAGTTACAGGCCTGACAGGGAGGTGGAAGGGATAAAGAGAAGAGAGAATGTTTCAAACATTGGAAAATGTCTAATTTCAGTGCGTACACTCATATGTTGAGCACTGAATTTGGCAGCACAATTTAAAATAATGACTTTTGTGACAATTTGTGGTGAAAGCTTCCTCATCATTGGAGACCTCGACAGACAACGCACGGCCTTTCCGAAGGGTTTGTATACAAGGCATGAAACTACAGTTCTTTCCCAGAAAGAGTTTGAGGTTTCCTTTTTAAATTCTCATCCGGGGTGTTGTACTTGCCATTGCAGTACAGTAGTAAATGGAATGTAAAAAATTCAAGAAGCCCTACACGTAAGAATGTGAATACTGACCCTTTTCTGATTGACCTGGTCGATATACATTCCACATATTCAGCTGTTTGGCCTCGAGCGCTTATTATTTGAATAACAAATTTCGAACCCAAAGAAGTATGTTTCTTCTTAACATTGACACAGATACAACGGTGGTTACGCCCCTCCTGGCCCAGGGTCCTTAGTTAAATCATCAGTTTGTTAACTGCTGTTTTCAAGGTAAACCCTCCCCCTGGAATGAACTTCTTTAAGGCAAAATGAAATAAAATAAAGGTAAGTAAAAGTAAATAGATTTTCCTATTGAAAGTTATTACTTCAGGAATGAAGAAGATGGATATTGATCGGCCCCATCCTTTGTCATTACTGTCAGGTCCACGTAGACGGCTAAGACACTTTATTCTAAGCAAACAGCCATTTTCTCTTCTGACATGGGATTCCAGTGAGAATTGAAAAAAGTAAAAGGTTTGTAAAAACATTTTTCTGTCCTTCTTACAGGGACAATTTATGTTGAAGTAACAGTTTCTGAGATACTTGCACCTGTTATTGATTTATTTCTTCTTTGTCATGAACAATCTCCCGTTTCATAATACAGCCATCCTTGTATACTGCTCTTAGGCGGTAATTTGGAAATAATTTTCATTGCAACAATGGCCCAAGAAGCTCAAAATATAGGAAGCATGTGAACGAAAACCCTAAAATGGTGTACGTTTTAAACATGTTCTCCGGTAGACGTTGATAGTTGTGGTATTTGTTTTTAGCCCTGATGAAGGCAAGACAGCATTAGAAGCCATTGTCCAACATTGCAGATGGAATTCTAAGTCCATGAAGTCCCCATGGTTTCTGGTCAAATAACCCTTCCATATGACCTTGTGAATCCATGGAGTGGAAACACAGAAAAAAAGAGTGACTAACGTAAACTTTACGCAATTGGGGTATAATTTATTATAGCCAAAGATGGGCTAAATCTCTATTGATAAGAAAGCAAATCTGAGTAAAAAATCCAGTGAATCTGGGGACAAACTGCTGTTTAAATCACTGAGCACGTTCGATATGCAACCATAAATTTGCACACCAGTACATGTATAAGCATCCACTTTATCTGTGTGTCCACCAATACAGTACACGATTGTTTCCTCCTAAAAAATCAATATGGCTGTGATTTCTCTATGGTCCGTCCACTGTTTATGGATAGGGATTAATGTTTGACCTTCCCTTGCCTTCTTGACTTGAACCAATTACTTTAGAATAATTTTTCTGGTTTAACTTTTTATCACATCTTCTGACATTTTAGTGAATAATATTTGACAGCTATGAACATCTGCAAAAGTTATTGTTATCATAACGAGCTCAGTGGAACTACCATCACTGATGCTCTGAAGATCATATTGCGCTGCAGAGTAGGAACACACCTACATTTAAAAAAAGATATTTGATTTCTTAGTAGGAATCTTTGCTTCGTTTGCTTTAAGAAAAGCAGACTGTTTCCAAAACAAAAACAAAAACAAAAACAAAACCTGACACCTGGAGATGGAAGTCACATTTGCATTCTATACAGAGGAAGCCTCAAAGTATTTATTTTTCATTTTGGAATTTTATGCATTATTGTCATGCATAAAAGAGCTTTTAATCTTCTCTCTACATATATATTTTTTTCTCAAATGAATAAAACAAAAATCCTTGGGAACGTTAACACTGCAAACCAGCTTTATGCATCAGAGGTTTGCAAATAATTTCTGATAAAACTATTTCATTTTAGTGTTCTGATTTCTTATTCAGTACGCACCCAGGGAAACTGGTATATTGCATTCTCCCTGAGGAAAGCAATAGAGAGAGAAAAATGCAGTTAGTCATTTATGTGCATGTAACAATATAAATCGCGAAGATTAAGGGGAATCATTTTGGGGAGCACCACAATTTTGCAACCAAAGGCACTTAAATAATTACCTTTTTAAGTAACTTTTATTGACTATGCAGAAGGATAAAAAGTAATCTTACTTGTTTTAAATGGCATAAAGCAACCAAATGCCATTAACAGAGTGTTACATTTCTTATTTCACTAAGATTGTTGAAGCTTACCAGAAAGAAATAAAAAATGTATAAATTCAGAAACACTGGCTAGTAATATCCCAAACCATTGTCAGTGGACTCCTACTTTCTCCTGCCAAAATATGTGGAAGCATGCATGGATTGTACTAGATTAGTAAGAGGGGCTCGTTTCCGTGGCATTAGCCAGGTATCTTAGCAACAAGACCATACCAGATTCTAGCAGTGCTCTGTGGTGGTGCATGTAATATCCTGGACATAATCTGTCTTTTAATTTTCTTTGGATTGTAGTGATATTACAGATACATGTGTTCAGTTATAGATCTTTATTTAATAAGAAGAATGCCTTAGCTGAAGATTTGTACTACGCCAGGAGTGGGCAACTCACAGTAATGTTGCTGGCGGTTTAGCCCAGGTACTGCCTTGTCTCCCATTGCAGATTGACAGGAAAACTTACTCCCTTCATTAAGATGTGCCTCATAGTTCATATCTTTATGCTGTGGAGATGAGGATGCTGCTGGAATTCATAATACTAAGAACGTTATTTAATGTCAGATAGAATGCAAATTGCTCGTACAATTGAAATGTCACCTAAAACATGCCACCGTATGCAACACCACTTTATTATAAGTCACTGAGAGCAATATCTTAAATTTGGAATTGCACTAATCCTTCATCTGCTTTGTTTACCTTTCATCTATAATAGAGATGTCGAATTTCCTCCAAACTGGATTTGCATGTTTTAACTGCTTGCTCACACAGCTCAAGATGTGTGGGAGAACTATATAGGGGTACTTCCTTTGATTTTCTTGTCTTTTTGTTGTTTGTTTAATGCAAATTAACAGCAAAAGATAGCTTTCAAATACAAGACAAAATGCCATGTCGACCCTTTTGGGGAAATAAGCTAAAGCTTATGGAAGAACATTTGATTATTTAAAGGACGAATTATAATATAAATGCGCTGTCGGTTTATTGGTAATTGATTTTCTCAGTAATTTTGCTTTATGCAGTATTTTCTTGTGTTTAACTGAAACAGTAATAATTTTATAAGATTAATTTTGCACACAGTAAAATTACATATAAACTGTTTAAGACTTTTTATAATGCTTGCTTGGACAAAGTGTCCAGAGCAATTACCTTCCAAAATAAAGCTATCTTGACATTAAAAAAATATTGTTTGTACATGAGAGTTCTTGAAATTGGCTTCTAAATATTCACCTAAGACTTACTGGCTTATCTTCTATGGATCAGTTGTCAGTACCCAAAAAGGCCCAGGACACCTCTTTCGTTAGCACATTATAAGGTTTTCCACAAAGAATTACATTTTTAGAGAGAGGAGAGTTATGTGAAGGAAAATGGGAAGAAAGAAGAGACTTCTTAAAACCACACTCCTTGTTTTTATCCACTCTGACTCAATATCCCTCCCCCTCCCAGCTTTTCTCAAAGAATTTTGGCTCTGAAGTAGTACTTAGTATATTTTGATGGGCAGCCCTGGAGATTCTGTTTTGTTTTGTTTGACATTACACAGTATTTTTATTGTTCATAACAGAGTATTGCGTAGCATCCACTAGTAGAACTCAAAAACCTTACTGCAAACCATTATTTCTTCATGAATATTATTGATATAAAGCCTATATGAGTACAAGGGGTCCCCAAATTAAAACTCTTTGAGTTGGATACTTGTCTATTTATCTATCGTTTGATATAGATATCTGTATAAGAATTCTAGGACATTTATTTCTATTTATGAAGATATGCTTTGACTCCTAAAGAATGGCCTAAAGAAGCCACTTTAATATGAATAATACCATGGTGTTACATCATTCACTCTGTTTTTTAAAGATCTCTAGAACCGTTTAGAACAGCTTCTCAGAGGGTTGTCTGAAGATTTCATGACTTAGAATTAGTTGATATATTTGTGGAAGATTCAGATTCCTGAGTTTTTGCCCAGATTCATTGTATAAAAGCTTTTTAGGGATTCAGAAATGCCATTTTTCTTTGGCACATTAGAGTTTGAGAACTATTGGCTTAAAATAATGAATGACAATCAAGAGAAAAGTCAGTTTTCATAATAAGGGTTAGTTTTGACAAATTAAATCATGTTATGTGAGATACATGTATCTCTCACATATATATTTATATGTTTATATATATGTATTAACATAAAAATAACTGGAGATTTTTACTAAAAATAATTTGAAACAAAGGGCTTGGAATTTTCTTTAAGCTTATTAGTTAAAATTATTTGTAATTTGTCATCAGAGGTCATTTTCTTAGGTCTTATAAATGAGAATATTAACTTAAAGTTCCACAATATCTCTTAAACTCATTTGGGAAAGAGGATAACTTTTTTTCATAGCTAGGAATTTTATTTGAAAAATTTCCTTAAAATACAAAAACTTAAAAGTGTGCTTTTGTAAATACATAATATCAAAATATAATTTGTTGCTTTCCGTGCATTCCTTAATGGTAAAAGGGGGAATCAAGTCAAAATTGAGAACAAAGCCTTTTAGTTTAATGGAAGCTTTTTTTTTTTTTTTTCCGTTTCCCTTCATTTTTCATTTCATCTATCTTTGGTCAGGGTGTTGGTTTTGAAGCTAAATTATGTTTTTGTTCTTCCTTGCATAATTCTTGGGGACCAACAATGATCTTACATTTACCAGCTTTTTGGGTCTAGAAGCATCCTGATTTTTGTGTAAAGGAAATACAGACGTCCGTTTAGCCAGCTGCGAAGTATGGTCATCTCTTGGATGTAAAATTGCATCTGGTAAATGGTGAAGTGCATTATAAAGCAGCACTAAAGAGAAAGGGAAACATAAGAAGGCAAATGAAAGAGCAATTCAGAGCCCATGTGAACACAATGGACTTATGATATATGACTGATTTCTACCCAGACCATCAGCAAATGGTTTTGTAATAGATGCGCACAATTCCAGAGAGTAAGTCGGGAGCTGGTCTCAGGTCTAGAAATGTAAGAGCAATTGTTCTGTGATGCTTCTTTGCACCTCTTTGTACATGTGGTATACCAAAATATGATTAAATAAGAAAATATTTCTAACATTCTAAGTGATAAACATTACTTGGAAGGATGTACCCAACATATAATTTGGTATTCTACCATAAAAAGTCTTTATAGAATTAGAGCAATTACTATTTCATGACTCCCAAATATTCCTTTATAACTATGACCTTTTTCTTACACAAGAGTTGGCATCTCTGGCTTCCTATTCTTAAATACTCTGCCATCATCTCAAAAGCAGCCTTTCTAAAATAAAAATTATTTTATTTTATTGTGTTCCTCTGAACACAAGATATAGTCCTGATTTCTCAGTTTCTAATTGTGGCACCAATATTTTCCTTATCACTTGTATTCAAAACCTCTCAATAATCTATAGTAGGTCAAGTGCATAAACTAATATTTCTAGTCAGTTTTGTACATTTCTAGTCAGTTTTTTTGTCACCGTGAAGTAGATTTATTTTGAAAATGGTTCACAGGTTGAAAAATATTTTTAATTCAAGATGTGAAACGGGATTTAGCAACATCCAGTGAAATGACTTATCTTCTAACCAAGTAAACTGAGAAAATGCGAAATTTTAAGGACAATGTTTGATCATACAGAAAGGTAAAGACCAAGTAGTAGAATTTTTACCTGAAAAATTCAGAAGCTCATTTTTTTTTAAGAAAACAGAGTTGCTGCTTTTATCCAAATCATTTGTTTATATAAAATGGGAATATTTCATCTTTCAAGTCTTTATCCATCAAGATGAATTGAGCATCTGTTTAAAAATATAGCATGATGAGGCGCCTGGGTGTACAGTGGGTTTAGCGTCTGACTCTTGGTTTTGGCTCAGGGCATAATCTTAGTGTCAGGAGATCAAGCCCTGCATCAGGCTCTGCACTCAGTATGGAATCTGCTTGAGATTCTCTCACCCTCTCCCTCTGTCCCTCCCGCTCATGCTCTCTCTCTCTCTCAAATAAATAAAATCTTTAAAAAAAAATATGGCATGATGATTTTTTGTTTTTTCCTTCCCTTCTTTCTATCTGGTGCTTCTCCTAGGCACAGCCCACACCAAAGATAGGATAACAGAAGCAGATACTGGTGATACCACCTAAGGTCAAGACTTGGATAACGGCACACAAGACATCAATTAGGAGGCTGAGAAGAAGCTGATGAGATCCTGGGGTGAAGACCAAGGGGATGAGGGTGTCAGCTCCCTAATTTTAAACACCTTTGTCAGGTAAACTGGGGAGGAGGGGTGAGAGGATTTCAAGAACAGGAAACGTACCTGACCTACTCTTCCTGTCCCATTTCAGACTCTGCATGGGTTGGAAGACACAAGTAAACCCAAGTAATAATGACTGTTTTATCCATGCATCTGGATCCTGGCTAACTGGCTCAGTTTAAAAATGAACTTTACCACTTTTCTCTTCTACAACAAAGGCTATGATACTGGAGATACAATGTTATTCAGGATGGAGTCTTGGGGGACTTCTTCTCTAGGGCAGTATCACATTTTAAGTTATGCACATTATAGAAATGGTGACAAGAAAGCTCAGGCAAGACACTTCCGAAAGATAAGGAAGGAAGATCCAGCCCTTGGCAGGACTGATTTTTACCCCCAACTGTCATCATGAAGATGAATATTGGTGACTATACCTTTTTCCAACTATAATTACAAACACAGTATTTTTATAAGGTAGCAGGGCCACCTTGGAGATGTTGGAGATCTGTGCAGCAGGATGAAAGTAGGCATAGCCACCTTTTTCAGAGGCTGGCACACCTGGAGGGGTGCTTTTGTACACATATTCTTGTATTTTGCAGAGTAGTTCTGTCCTTTCTGCTTATTATCTCTCTGATAAGTAAGAGGAGGAGGGAGCGTTAGTGATAACTAGAAAATTAGTGAGAGTCCTGGCTACTACAGAATTCATTATGGTTCTTTCTTTTTCTTTCTTTCTTTCTTTCTTTCTTTCTTTCTTTCTTTCTTTCTTT
>NW_023270702.1:9691708-9691885 GCF_011800145.1 Mirounga leonina
TTTCTTTCTTTCTTTCTTTCTTTCTTTCTTTCTTTCTTTCTTTCTTTCTTTCTTTCTTTCTTTCTTTCTTTCTTTCTTTTCTTCCTTTCTTCTCTTCCTTTCTTTCTTTTTTTCTTTCTCTTTTTCTTTCTCTTTCTTTCTTTCTTTCTTTCTTTCTTTCTTTCTTTCTTTCTTTCT
>NW_023270702.1:9691895-9707684 GCF_011800145.1 Mirounga leonina
TCTTTCTTTCTTTCTTTCTTTCTTTCTTTCTTTCTTTCTTTCTTTCTTTCTTTCTTTGAGAGAGAGAGCAAGCGCACACACACAGAGAGGGGAGAGGGGCAGAAGGAGAGGGGGAGAGGGAATCTTAAGCAGGCTCCATGCCCAACACGGGGCTTGATCTCACGACTCTGAGATCATGACCTGAGCTAAAATCAAGAGTCGGATGCTCAACTGACTGAACCACCCAGGAACCCCCATTATGGTTCCTTCTACTAGAGAACCGAGAAAACCAGCTTCTAAAAATTACCCATGAATCCTGAGCACTTCCTACAGACCATGGATTTTGTCAGGGGTTTGACATGACTTACCTTTTTCAATCCTTGTCACAGCCCTATGAGGTGAAGATTTGTATTATTCCATTTTAAGGATGAAGAAATAGATTTGATGAGGATAATTATCTTTGATAAAAGTCAGTCAGCTATTAATAATCATGATAATAATAATACCTGATAGAGCAAACACTTGCATAGCACTTATCATGAGCCTGTTATTGCTAAGTTCTTAATATATAACAACAAATTTAAAACCAAAACAACCCTATGAAGTAGGTACTATAATTATTCTCATTTTTAGAGATAGTTAAATTGAGGCCTAGAAAGATTCAGTTACTTTCCCAAGTCACACATCTAGTAAGTGGCAGAACCAGGCTTCAAGGCCAGGCATTCCTGCCTCAGAATCTATGCTCTTGACTACTGAGAGGCTAATACAATAATAGAGCCACAGGGTAAATACCTGTCTCCCAAATCCAAGCTTTTACCATCAATATCTATGTGTCATCCTTGAAACATGGCTATTGTTATGAATATATTATAGTTTTGCCTTTTTATAGTTTTTATACATGAATTTAGATATTTGATATATTCCATCGATATGATAAATACCTTTTCAACAGCAAAAGTTGTGATTAGGGGCTCCTGGGTGGCTCATTCGGTTGAGTGTTGGACTCTTGGTTTCGGCTTGGGTTGTGATCTCAGGGTTATGGCAAGGAGCCCCAAATTGGCCTCCACGCTCAGCAGGGAGTCTGCTTCTCCCTCTCACTCTCTCCCGCCAAATAAATAAATAAATCTTAAAAAATAGTTGTGATTAAAGCAATGGGAAATAAGAACAGATATATTTGAGCAACTAAGCAATTTGAGATATTCATCTCTCCTTAATTTTGAATTTCAAATAAACTTTATTTGAATGTGTTCGTAGATTAGTAAATTAAGTGAACTGTGGAAAATTATACTGTTGGCCTTTCTTTGTGGTTATGCTGCTTAACAAGGAAGGTATCTCAAAGAAAAGCAGTCCTCTGTGAAAGCATATGCTATTGAGTGAATGCATGTGCATTTACTATTAGTTGTGGGTGATAATAAATATTCTGTTAATCTTTAGAAATTACATGTACCTTATTCTAATCAGCACTCAGAACAACACCGCAGACTTCCTTCAAATTTGATCTTTACTTTTAATCTGAAATTGATTTTACATGTATAATTATTGGTCTACTATGTGGGGTTCTTTTGGCCTTTAGTAGCTATGCAAACGATAGGGTGAGACTAGTATACATTTTAATCTTACTATTCGTATTATTATTGAATGGTAAAAATATGTCACCACTTTTATGATGTCATTTTAAACTTGAATAATCTTGGACCACTTATTGAAAAATCCTGAGTAATTTTAAATTGATGTTGACATTAAAGAGGATTGCCTGTAATAATAGTGTCTTGTAGTTTTAAGTAGCAGTCTGAAGTAAATCTAGTAATAATTATGGTTACATCTTGATCACTTGCCTTTTCCTGTTTATTAACCTTGTAAAGAAACATATTGTTAGAGTCATCTTTAATTCATATGAGAAATTAATCCCCTTTCCCTTCCATCTCAGATCTTAAAACAAAGATCGAGAATGTCAATTCAACGCTTGAACTTTTTTTTCCTGGAGGGATTCCCACATGGAAAGCTGAAATGATGCCACCAAGAGCTCAGGTACCTTGATCACACAGCAGTTTTAGTGCCTTCTGTCACCGTCCCTCTGTGAAGGAATGCCAACACGCACGATCAGGGTTTTCCCAGGGCCTGCTGGAACCAGCCAGCAGCTGAGCTGTCAAGACCAGCCTGTTCGCACAGAAACTCACTAAAGACAAAAACTCACCAGCTAACCTGAATGGCTGATCCCTGGAGGGGACTCTCAGGAAAGTTGGAAAAGATTATGTAAAATAGCTCTCATATGTTAGGCAGGAAAAATGACTTATTGCCTCTAAACAGAAAGACTGTAAACAAGGTGTCTTATTTTTATAGTAAAAGAAAAGATCAGCTGCATCAGATGCCGTCCTCAAACATAGCTTTCATAAAGTGCCATCCGGTTTAGATTCATCCACTTACGTCTAAGGGAGGAGGGGAGAAATGGGAGAGATTTCTCTCTTATTTCTGAGCCCCCTTCTGTGTTGAGCAGAGCCTGAAGCCTATAAAGGTGCGCTCCTCTATCCTAAACCCACTCCTGCTTTTTCATTCTACACCTGGAGCAAAACAGCTTGGCAATGCTGTCATCAAAGAAACAGTAACATATTTGGTAAAGATTTGACGCTGAAGATGTGATCCAATCAGTATTTATTTACTATCTTTCCTTGGTAGTCAGACTATGCATTAAAAGCGTAAGTTTAATTTGTATGATTTGTACTTGACTTTTTTTTTAAACCTAGGAATAAACTAATAAGGTTTATAGTTATGCCAATGCTGTTATGAATGTTAACTATGTTATAATTTGAGGCTTTGATATATAAATGGTATAGATAAATCAATGAATTTTAAAGTATATGTGATCTCTATGTGGTCATTATGTATATTTAATGACATTTTAAAAAAGTTGCTAAATAAACATGATAATTTGAGTTGCTGTTTCATTCTTTTGAATCCTACTTAGGCCAAGTACTTATGTTTCTTGTCGTGCACCCTTTCTTGGCTCTTCCAGTCCATAGAGGCCTCCCACTCATAATACACTCAAAGAACAGTAATTTTTAAGCTTACTACTACACAGGAGGTGAGTTTCCATCCCTTTGGACCCTCTGTTTGCAGATTTTATTTACCAAAAATGTATTTGCTTACTAATTTGTTTCTTCACATTGTATTTATAGGTCCTCTTACCAAGCAGTAGACAACAGTGGCATTAATCAGCTGAACTTGAGATGGGATTTGGGATTTGGACTGAGTGAACATGGGCAGATGTGGTCTAGGTGCTTGGAGGATGCAGAGGCTGCAGGCCTGGGGCTCCTTAAGTGGAGCCGAGTGGTGTGGATTAAAGGACTTGGCCAGAATTGGTGAGAGCTGGTGATAGAAATGTGTGACGGCCAAGGAGGCCTCACTAAGCCAGCAGTGGGTCGGGAGCTGGATAACCTAATGTCCACATAGGATCTGATTGCAAGTGACAGGCGAGTAGCCCAAGAAGATACCAATAGAGAAAAATGAAGGGTGATCACACACATGCTATATATTCCATAGAACCCACGCAGGGTTCCACTCAGCCAGGGAGCCACAGTCGTCCTTGCTCCCTCTCAGTCCTGGAGTGGCATTCCTCCTTGGATCTTTAAGGGATTCTGGATAGTTCTGAAAGAATTGCATCTCAGTGTTTTGTCTCTGGTAAATGAGTATTAGCTTTTTTTTTAAATATATTTTTTAAGGATTTTATTTATTTATTTGAGAGAGCACGAGCAGGGAGAGGGGCAGAGGGAGAAGCAGACTCCCTGCTGAGCGGGGAACCCGATGCGGGGCTCGATCCCGAGACTCTGGGATCATGACCTGAGCCAAAGGCAGATGCTTAACCGACTATGCCACCAGGCGCCCCAGCCTTTTTTTTTTTTTTATATATTAAAAATATTTAACGTTTCTGAGGAATCACTGTGCTGCCTCTCTCTGTCAGAAGACTATTCTTCCCAGCCCCAATTTCCCTTGGCCAAGGAAAATGTAACTGGAAACAATGTGTGCTATTTCTAAACAACGGTTTTAAGAGCTCATGTGTGGTTCTCCTGTGCTATCTTTTCCATTGGCCGTAAGACAAATCCCTTCAGGTAGGAAATAGAGAAACATGGAACAGATGTCATTCCTGACCCCAAATGGACATTAACGTGAGTGAAAAATAAGCCTTTATTTCATAAGTCACTGGGATTTCTTCGGTTGTTTGCCATCACAGTATTATTTAGCCTGAATTGCCTGATATACACACCGCCATTGACATGATTGTCTGTACTGGAGTTCAGTAAATATTTGTATGCCCTTTGGTATTTCTTATATTACTGTTTTTAAATCTTATGTACCATGATTATACGTCCCTTGAGAATAACCTCAGTGTCTTTTGTTTGTTTGTTTGATCTACCATATAAACTGCATGCCTCTAAAATAAAATATTTAAAAATATATCAAGATGAATCAATGAATAAATACTTAACATATGTTCCATTGTAGTAACTATGAATGATGTAAACATGTCAAAGAGAGTGAAATTAAGATAAATATTTCCATGTTGAGAAGTCTACGATAATTATCAATTGGTTCAAGTGTTTCTGATAGTAAATCAAATGATCCTCTGCTTTCTTAAACACAGTATCTGAAAGGGCAGCGTTCAATAAAAACTCTTTACAACTATATTGTCAAAATGATATTGTAAAAATAAAGTATCACACATTTAACTTGCACCACTGAATACTGTGTTATGTGGCAATTATTGCACACGTTTTCATGAAAGAAAGAAAAATATTGCTTTAAAACTAAAGCAGGTGGAATTCCAAATGGGGAGCTTTGCTGATAAACTCTGAGTTGGACCCTCATCCTTCACGTTAGAAAATTAGATTTCATCATGTACTGCCTGATAGATTGAAATTAGTTATAATCATAGCCAATTGAAATATGAATAAGAATGTTAATTCATTTATTTACAGAATAAGAGAAGAGCTATTTCCAGTGTCCTAATTGCTAGTACCCTTATTCAGGGCAAGCCCGGGACTTGGAAGTACCTTGAGTTTGAACTAGTTGTTTGAAGTTTGCTTGGCGAGAAGTACATAATTACATAGCCTCAGTTGAAAGTGACGGAATGTCTTTGCCCTTTATTAGAGAATAGGTCTCTAGTACTAGAATCCAACATTCTTCCTTTTTCCACTAACACTTTTCAAAAATTTATGTTCAAATTAGGCTGTCTGTCCTCTTTATATGTGGATATGTATTTTTTCTTTAGATGTACTTCTGTTTCTGATAAATCAGATGATATATTCTTAACATTCAGATGATAAGGTGGCCTAACCATGTGTTTGGTTTAATGACTTGAGGCATTTAATGAGTTGAAGGGCATCCTTCTGGCTTGTAGGAAGTACTCCCCGGTTGCTAACAAGTACTGTTTCTGAATGTATAGTCTTAGGGCAACATTCAACTGTGAGAAAAAAGTACAGTTGACTTTTGAACAACACAGAGGCTAGGAGTGCTGACCCCAACTCCTGTAGCTGAAAATCCATGTATAACTTTGACTCCCCCAAAACTTAAATATCAATAGCCTGCTGTTGACTAAAAGCCCTAGTGATAACATAAAGTTAGTTGACATATTTTGTATATGTATCACATACTGTAGTCTTACAATAAAGTAAACCAGAGAAGAGAATATGTTATTAAGAATGCCATAAGAAAGAAAAAATACATTTACAGTGTTGTACTATATTTACTGAAAAAAAAAATCTATGTGTAAGTGGATCCATGAAGCTCAAACCCATGTTGTTCAAAGGTCAACTGTAATTTGTTTAATAGTTGGAAGACTTAGGTTCTAGATGAGGCTTTGGATTTTATTACCTATGTGACCTTGGTCAATTCACTTAATTTTTTTCTCATTGGTGAAATGAAAGTTATGATATCTTTCTCATGGAATTGTAATGATGATTAAGTAATACACAAGTATGATTAGTCCAAACACAGAGTTGGAGGAATCATCGGGGAGCACATCCAGAGATTCATGTGTTCTCAGATTTTTCCTCGAACAGCCAGGACATCAAAGCATTGACTGAACCAGGGACCCAAGGAGTTCTATCAGCTCCTGCAAAGGTCTCACACCTCCTCACACTCCCACCAATTTATAGCTTCCCACCACAGTTTGATCAAAAGACCCTTAGGAGTAATTTGGTCATGGCTACGTCCTGCTTACCTCAGTCAACAGAAGATGGCAGAAACTCTTTAAGTCGTTTCTCATCACTTAAACTCCCATCCCTGTAAAATTCTGTATACCCCTAATTTAATTCACTCAAACATTTTCCTGGTCAGTCATTAGCATAATCTTTATATCAGGAGTTGGTCATTTTTTAAAAGGGTTGTTTAGTAAATATTGTAGGCCACGGGGGCTAAAAGACAAGATCAAGGATCTCATGGATATACTTGCGTAACCATTTAAAATGTAACTATTTAAAAATATAATCTCTCAGATATGAAAAATAGGAGGCTGGCTGAATTTGGCCATATTGGCTGTATTCGTTAACTCCTGCTCTGTATCTTTAGCTTCTTGACAAAACCACTTGGTTTCAGTGGATCTGGCTCTCAACTGACCATACCTCTTTCTGCTATTCTCTTCAGCCATGACTGTTTCTTCTCCTAGAACTTTATACCATTGCTCCTGGAGGTAGGGTTAAGGGTCTTCTTTGCTTTCATTGCTGCCTCCAGACACAATAATACCACCCTCCAGTTTAAAACATTCCTTCTCAGCAACTTATACTACCTCTACTCTTCTTTGCCATGATCATAAACAGATTCTTGAGACACTATTCCCTCATCTTATCAACTTAATAACTCACCATCTATCCCCCTCCAACACAAGTCCTGTCATAATTCTTGGTGATTTCAATATCTATGCAGACAAATCCTTCCAATACCGTAACTGTTCAGGTCCTTGACCCTTTCAGGTCTCCTGAGTTTGCCTCCCACACCACCTTAGTCACTCACTCTAGTTACATCTTAGATTTTGACATTTTAATTTCAATTTCAAGCACTCCAATCTCAGACCACTACCTGCTTTCTCTTGATCTTTCTCTCTCCTTTTCTCACTCTCTGTAATACCTTGACTCCAAAATTCCTTTCTTTTCAATTTTCCACTGTTTTACTGTTCATTGCACTCCTCATCTCCTCACTTCTGTCCTTACCCAGCTTAGATGCCGTGCTCCATCATTATGATGACTCCCTGGCTACCACCTTAGTTTACTGGCTCATTTTTCCTGCCCTTGCCTTGGCCTTGCAAAACCCAAAGGCTATAAAATTCAGTTCTTTACCCACGATGCAGCCGCCCGTGCAGTTGACTAAAGCTGAAGAGAAACACCAGTCAGGTTCCTGTGTCTCTCTTTAAATGCATGACTATCACCCTCAGGTGGGCTCTTAGTGCTACCTTGCAATCCTTCATTTTCTTAGATGCTATGCTTTTCTTCTATAGGGTTTTTTAACACCTTTTTATCTCCTCTCTAACCTCCCACTCTTTTTCTTCTGCTTTCTTTCAAAACGTGTCCTTTCTTATTTCACTTAAAAAATAGAAATAATAAAAAGACAGCTTCTGTGCACTTTTGCATAAATCTACCAGTCTGCTCACATCAATCCCCGTTTTGTCTTTCTTTTGATTACAAGGAATAAATTGTGTTTGCTTCATCTAAGACCAGTCCCTCTTTTTTTAAATTTAATTTTATTATGTTATGTTAATCACTATTTTTTTTTAAGATTTTATTTATATATTTGACAGAGAGAGACAGAGCGAGAGAAGGAACACAAGCAGGGGGAGTGGGAGAGGGAGAAGCAGGCTTCCCGCTGAGCAGGGAGCCCAATGAGGGGCTCGATCCCAGGACGCTGGGATCATGACCTGGGCTGAAGGCAAACGCTTAATGACAGAGCCACCCAGGCGCCCCTAAGACCAATCCTTCTTCTGTTCATTGTTTTTCCCTTCTTACTTTAAGGACATTGTTTCTGCAGTTGTCCTCTCTCTCCTGAATCCAATTATCCTTGCGTACAAGAGCATTCCCAATATTATACAAATATTCTATAATATCACACGTTATGACTTTCATTTAATCTCAGTATACTTCCAAATACCTCACCAGTTCTGCTAGCTTCTCTAGAAATGGCCACAAGATTGTGTATAATCTCCCACTACTTCCTTCGCCGTTCTCTCCTGAACCCCCTTTATTCTGGTTTCACTCTCTCACCGCTTAACAGGAATAGGTTTTGTCACATCACCGAAGAGTTCCATATTATAAAATCCAGTGGCCGCTTTTAAGTTCTCATTTCACTTACTTAGCAGGGGGTTTTGGCGCAGATGATGACTTCGCCCCTCTTGAAACACACATGAGCTCTGGTATTCCACTCTCTTTTGCTAATCTTTCTACCTCGCTAGATGCTCCTTCTCAGCTTGTTCTAACCCACGTCTGAATATCGGAGTGCTTCAAGGTTCAGGTTTTGGATCTTTTCTATCCTCTCTATATACTCAGCCTTTGGTAAACTCATCTGGAGCCTTAGCATTAAATGTTATTTATGCAGTATTGCCAGAATCATCTCCCTAGAATTGCAGACTCTAATATCCCACTTCCTATTCAACGTATCCAACCAGATGTCTGATATGAACTTCCAATCTGATATGTCCAATCCAAATTACATATTTTCCCCTAGATTCCACCTTCAAAACCTGTTCCTTCTGCAGTCCTCTCCACCCCAGTAAACCAGAATTCCATTTATCCGTTGCTTGGGTCAAAAAGTTTTGAGAATTTCTTGATGTCTCTTTTTTACTACATCCCATACCCAACACAATTCTGCTGATTTTAGCTTTAAGTTTTCTTTAGACTCTGTTTCTCACTAGCTCCATTTTCATCCAAGGTATCATCATTTCTTATCTAGATGTTTTTAGTTACCTAAGTGATTTTCTTGGTTCTACCTTCATTTCTCTATAGTCTATTTGCTACTGAAGCTAGAATATCTTATTAACATGCAAGTCATAGGCAGTGTCCCTGAAAAACTCAATGGTTTCACATTTCTAATATTTCTTTGAGAATTTTCTGCCATTTTAATTTTTATAGCATGGTGTTAGAAATCTTAGATTGGCCCTTCATGGTTTCTTTTTTCCTCTTATATTTAGATTCTTTGTATTTTTTTCCATACTCTTGGATATTTCCTTGACTTTATTTACAAGTCTTTTAATTGAAAATTTGACTTTCAGAGACCATATTTTCACTCCTCACGAGCTTTCTTTTATGGTTGTCTATTTCCTTTTGTATAGTATCCTATTCTTTTTTTATGTGAATATAATATTTTTTTGAACCTCCATGAGTGTGTTAATTATAATTCTTTAAAATTTCTCTTCTATTCATGAATTACTTCATTCTAAGATTTTTTTCTATTAATTTATATAGATCTCTTTCTTCTATGCTATTCCTTTTCCTTATTTGTCTGAAAACCCTTGGTTTTCCATTTATATTTATGGAAGAAGTATTGGTTGGCTATTGTGCATGTCCTCTGCTAATTGGTAAATAGTTCAGTTTGTGGTTAGACATAGATTACTGACTGGCAGGCTTACTTTAAATTCAGTGAGCAGAGAGGAACTATCAGGTCTCAGGTCCCTCAAAAAACCCAACTCAAATTCTTGTCAGGGACTTTCACACGAGAGACCTTGACTTAATTCGGGAGGTACATTCAAACTTGTCAGAAAAGAATCCCTAGGAATTTCACTTAGAGGAGATATACTCTGAATTTTCAAATTCTGCCAATTGGAGGTGCAGATTGGCAAATTGTCCCATATTTAGATTTTCATTTAACATCTCTGTTTTCATCCTCCTCATTGTTTTTTTTAAAGATATTATTTATTCATTTGAGAGAGAATGAGCATGAGCAGGGGGAGGAGCAGAGGGAGAGGGAGGGGGAGCAAATCCCTAGCAGACTGTGCAGAGCACAGAGCTCGATGTGGGGGCTTGATCCCAGGACCCTGAGATCATGACCTGAGCCAAAGCCAAGAGTTGGAAGCTCAACCAACTGAGCCATCCAGGTGCCTCTCATTGTTCCTGACATAATTTCTGGAGCTCCCAATGGCAGATGGCTCCCACCTCCATTTCCTTACAGTCCTTCATAGCATGTCTTGGGCTCCAACTTTCTCAAGTGGTTTTAGCCATCCATTAGCTTTCATAACTCTTTCACTTTCAGAAATGAGTTAAAATCTCCATTTCCCCATTTTTATTCTCTTTCTGGTTATGAAATTTTTATTTGTATTTTTTATAGTTCTACAACACACAATGCATAGCTAGTTTTGTAACATGGAAAAAATAGCTCTACTTATTCATATGTTGCAGAACTGGTCACTATTATAATTACCAAGACCATCATACTTTTCCTTTGGTTTTCCATTATGGTGAATATTTGAGTCTCTTGGATTTTCCCTAAAATTCTGGAAAGGATATCTATATTGATCTATACTAATTATAAAAACAATGTCCTTTGTGTCAACTAGAAATTCATCTTCATGGAGAAAATAGTATTTACTATAGTCAGTATTAAAATCTGTATGAAGATGAAATTGGTTGGGCAGGATTTCAGTTCAGCAGTATTTGGTAAAATGTTCTTCTTCCTCTATGGAACATGGCAAAATGTGTTAAGTAAATAAAAGGTCTTGTTTTCCTTTAATGGCACCATGATGATTACTTAGTATGGGGAATTTTCATTACTTACACATGTTTGTTGCTCTTTGATTTGTTAAGTGTATATGATTCAGCATCATTTTCTCTAATACAAGATGACAAGAAAACCCTCAAACCACAATGGTTTCTGCTGGGATATCCTCTCAAAGTATTTGCATTTGTCAACCAAGTATGACATGTTAAAGAAAAAAGAAAGTAGGAGAGACTTTTTCTCATAATAAAGTAAAAGTAACTCATAAATATTTTCAAAATAACTACCAAAGTTTAGTTTTTCATTGAAAGGTTTTTGCGAAGCTGAAGGCAATTTTCTTTTTTGTATATTTTTGTATTTTGTATCTTTAAAACTGTCAACATGTTTGAATATTTTCCTTGGGGAAAGTCATATTTAGTTATTTCACTATCAATTTGAATTTACAACATCTGTTTAATTATAAATTACTTTTCTAATATTAATGATAAGCATATTCTCAGCACACAAAGGTAGATAAACCCAAATGAGTGTCAATGTCTTGTATGTACGTTAGCATTCTCTCACGCTCTTTCAATGTTATTTAGATGACTAAGAGGTTGAAATAATCTTAATTCAAAGTTTCTTTAGTGTTTATTAATATATTTTTATAGAATAAAAGTTAGCCTAGCTTTAATTACTTATATCATGTAAGTTAATAGTTAATATGTAATATGTTTCCTATCTATAAATGAATTGTTTGGTGATGCAGGAATATTAAGTTAGAACACAGGTGAATTTGAGTGCTTTAATTTGAAACGCACTGAGCATGCCATATTCACACAGGCCTAATTGGAATGCCATTTGAGGTAAGGAGGGTCTCCAAAAGCTGTTAATTCACTATTTTGTGATCCTCACCTGGCTCCAGCCTCCCCTTAACAGCCTGCTACCACCTCCCTTCACTTCCCACTCTCCCTCTGTCCTGCTCTTTTCTCCTCTAGACCCAGTACTCTGGCCTGACATCCTCAAAGATCCCTGTTCGAAACAATTTTTTTTTCTTTCTCTCCTTGCCACAAAACATACTTATCTAATTGCGCAGGGTCTCCAAATTTGGTTCATGTAATTCCATCAATAAACTATTTTCAGCATTTGACCCAAAAATATTATTTTTGGTTATATGTAAATTATATACCTGCATTTCTGTACTAATACATGTGCATTATAAGACATAGACAAAAATGGAAATTAAGAATGACTAAGAAAAAATTTTAGTGAAATTTTATTCCCAAACTCTAAAAGAAGTCTAGTACTTCCCCTGGGGTACACACATACTCTTTTGGAAATAACATCATCTCCCATTATTTTGGATGAAGCCATGTGGTTGAAAGTGAAATAAATAAATAAATCTTTAAAAAAATTTAAAAAAAGAAAATGAAATAAACTATTTCTTATAAAATATTAATGAGAGCCATTGACTTAATGTGTTTCTCTTTAAGACATGGTTGCATTAGAATAAGACTCTTTCTGCGAAAGAAATGAGAAATTAGGGTATCACAATTTATGTGACAATCCTGAGGATGGAAATTTTGGGGGAGATTTACCCCAAAGCTCCCACTGCAGATTCTTAGAATTGGCCATGGAGACAAACATTTTTATATAAAGGTAAAAATTTGAAAAATAATACTACAAATTAGGTGGTCATTAGGACATGTAAACATGTTGAGGGTAGTTTCTCTAATAACAGTCCTTGGGTTGGAGTGGCAGACACTTATAATTTATAGCAAGGAATATTTTCCCATTTGTTAATTCTCCTTAAATCAGATAAAGTGACTATTGTGTGTAACTTATAATTTTAATATGGTTGCTACTTAAATAGTTATAGAATCATAGATTTTTTTTTTTCAAACTGAAAAAGACTTTAGATACCATCTCACCCAAACTCTTCATTTTGCAGTTGAGGAAGTTGAGACTCCGTCAAGTTAGTGCCCCTGCTAAGGTCACAGAAGTGCTGTTAGGACTAAGACTGCGTAATTCAGCCCTTCTTATTGTGGGACCAGTGGGCCTGTGTTCTTGATGAGTTGGATTATAAATGGATCCTATCTGGAAAATGCTTCAAACTGTATATGTCTCTGTCTGCATTAGATGTTAGGAAGAGCGCCAACTGTAGATTTCAGATTTTAAAATCTCATCTGTGATAGAGAGATGGTGGCTTGGATTGGGTAGCAGAATTCAAGCATACAGAAAATCGGAAAAGTTTAAGCAGTCTGTAGAAAAATGTGTAATTAGAAATCACGCATTTCTTTTGCAAAGGAAAGATTTAGAGCGAGTTTAGCTACTTCAAAATTTCTAAACCAGAATGTCATTTGGATAAGAGAGAATCTAGGTACTGTATTAAAGATAAATGAAGTATGTGTGATATACACTAACTCTGAGTAATGGATTATCAATTTGAATTAAACTTTTCAGGACCTCAAATACTTATCTAGAGGGTGAATACAGATGAGGGTAAAAACAGAATAAGGAATAATGTTTTTGAGTGCAATACTTAGGATGTTCCATAAACTGTGATCTTGAGGCACATTGACTAGACATCCCTTAATCTGCCACCTTTGGGTTAAAGATCTCTCTTCAAGTGCAACTATATGCTACAATCTAACATAATTATATATTTGTTACTTCTTATTCTCTATTTCTCCCATTAAAATGTAATCTCTCTCACAGGTATATACCTAAGAGAAATGAAAACATATGCCTACACAAAAACATATTAACAAATGTTTATAGCAGTGTTTTTGATAAGAGTTAAAAAGTAGAAACAAGTCAAAGCCTATCACTTGATCAATGGGCAAACAAAATGTGGTATATTCATACAATGGACTATTACTTGGCAATAAAAAGAGTGAGTACTGATGCATGTTACAACATGACTAAATCTTATTAAATATTATGCTAAGTGAAAGAAGTCAGTCACAAATAACCACAAATTGTATGACTCTATGTCTTACCTTGTGAGAGCCACAATAACAAAATGCCAAAGACTGGATGGCTTAAACCGAAATTTATTTTCTCATAGTTCTGGAAGCTGGAAGTCCAAGATCAAGGTGTTGGCAGGTTTGGTTTCTCCTAAGGTGTCTCTCCTTGGCTTGCAGACAGCTACTTTCTCACTATGTCCTCTATGTGTGCATATGCCCACACCCTTGATATCTCTTTCTCTTCTTAAAAGGACACCAGCCCTATGGATTAGGATCTCATCCCATGACCTCATTTTGTCTTAATTATCTCCTTAAAAGACCCTATCTCCAAATATAGTCACATTGGAGGTTAGTGCTTCAGCATATAAATTTGGGGGAACACCATTTTGCTCATTACAATCCATTTTTAAGAAATGTCCAGAATAGGCAACTGCATAGGAACAGAAGGTATATTAGTGGTTTCCAGGGCTTGGGGAGAAGAGGAAATGGGGAGTGAGTGCAAATGGACACTTGGTCCCTTCTTGGGGTAATGAAAATGTTCTGGAATAAGATAGTGGTGATATCTGTACAACTCTGTGAATATACTAAATATTATAACCGTGCACTGTCAGTGAGTGAATTTTGTGGTATGTAAATTATATTTCAATAAAGCTGCTTAAAATGCAACCTCCACGTGGTCAAAGCCCATGTGGAGATACTTTTACAAAGAGAATTTAATAAGTACTGAAGAACTGAAAAGACAAGAAGAGTCTAAGATATCACAGAAGTAGCAAGTGCCACTCTTTGGGATGGGGAAACAAAGGAAAGGGGCTGGAGTTATGAAAAGTTAGCAGCTTGGAGACGAAATTCAGACTTCTCGGAAGACGGACTACCTGGCTGATACTAGTGTCTCTGGACATAGGAGAGAGATTCTGTGAATGTTAGAAAAACTACAAAAGGAATTCAAGTGCTACTGGGGGAAAAAAACTATCTCTGTTGGAGTGAAGATGCATTGTATCTGTCAGGAACAGGAAGCAAACGGAAAGCCATCAGGAAGCAGTGTACTTGCTTCCTTCTCTTCCCTCTTGCTTCCTTCTAGAGTTCCCTATTGGTGGATCCTAACAGGGAGCAGCTGACTGAGGAGAAATGTGGTTTGCATCAGAAAGCTGATTATCCAAGAGTGGGTTTGAAACTCAGAGACAAGGGTAACCTAGGGACATACAATATGGGGCTTAGCATAAACTAGAGAATCCCTATCGAATTTGCTAACCCCAGTGATTATAAGATCGAGCAAAGGGTTCATAGTGGAACAATAATGGCCAAAACTTAGTCCACCTCCAGTCCAGAACAGTTGGTGATGAAGTTTTAGTCAGTCTGAAGTATTCCTCAGACCCTTATCAGACTCCAGAGTGTTCCTTGCCAGATGGTCAGTACCCTGGGTCCCCTTATTAAACTGGCAACCCAGACACTTGCTTACCTGGGCTACTTTCTACCTCAGCAGGCTGGGAGGTGGCCAGACATGGATGGAAGCCCTGAAAACTGTAATCCCTTTGTACTCAAAAATGTTACAGATTAAGCAAAATGGCTTTAAGATACTTGTCTGCATTTTCAATAACATAGTCTTCCATAACTCCATTTTAGACATTGATAAAACAAAGTTCAGAAACAAGCTGAACTTTTGAGCTTCACTTCATATTACATCATATATGATACAAGCTACAGACTTTTGTAAGAAAAATTGTATGCTGAATGCACTGTTACATGTTTTTATGTTGTCATTTTCTGCATTCATATTTTTAATGCATCCCTTTTGGAGGAAGAGAGAAAATGTGTCTACTCAAGTTGGGAAGGATGAAGCTTCATTCCAATATTAAGTTCTTAATTTGGGGAGTTAAAATACCAAGTGCTTTTTTGTTTGTGAAAGGATGGTGAGCATAGTGGCAGGTTTTTTTGTTTGTCACTAAATATTTTGTGACAACATTAAAAATGGTAACTTTATATCAGACCATCTCTCTTACTTTTCCTTTAACTGGTCATTTGCAAACATGGCAATGTATGTGTGTTCTGGCAGCCAAACTCCAAGTGACTTGTCCACTTTTCCTTTCCTCAGTTTTTCCCCCAACGGTTCTGAAGGACAGACAGGAAGTACCCTTTCTTTCTTTCTTTCTTTCTTTCTTTCTTTCTTTCTTTCTTTCTT
>NW_023270702.1:9707694-9869153 GCF_011800145.1 Mirounga leonina
TTCTTTCTTTCTTTCTTTCTTTCTTTCTTTCTTTCTTTCTTTCTTTTTCTTTCTTTCTCTCTCTCTTTCCTTCCTTCCTTCCTTCCTTCCTTCTATTTGTTTATTTATTTGAGAGAGAGAGAGAGAGAAAGAGAGAGCGTGAAGAGGGAGGGGCAGAAGGAGTGGAAGAGAGAAAATCTTAAGCAGACTCCCCAGGAGGAACCCGATGCAGGGCTCGATCTCATGACACTGAGATCATAACCTGAGCTGAAACCAAGAGTCCAATGCTCCACCAACTGAGTCACCCAGGTGCCCCTGTATTTCTTGAGTATCTGTTTGGGGCCGTCAGTCTGTGCATCATGTATGACAGTATGTAGCTACTCTAAGTTCAGGTGGCTAAGGGATCTGGGAAGCATTTTGTACTGGAGGGTTGATTCACAGTTTTTTTTTTTTTTTTACATTATTCCCCAGGTCCACTCATTGTTTTTGCTGTCTTCCCTATATTGTCTTCCTTTTCTTTCTCTTTTCTTTGAAGGGCTCCAGAATATCAGGAAAGCAATTCTTACTCTTTCACAGTGGTAAGCTTCCCACCCCAGGTTTGATTTCTTGTGTAGTTGAGTCACTTTTGGACTTTTGGGAGTCAAAGCTTATTCTACTCTAAGTACAAAATATTCATAATTAAAATTTTCATTTTCATTTTGAACAATTCTATTAAAATAAAAAGTAACTTTTCAGTTTACAATTCAAAGTTATCAAAATATGACAGTGTTAAAGTTTATAAAACTCTATTCAACTTCACATTCATTTGACAACCAATTAGATCAATTAGGTAGGCTTTTGATCTATAGTTCAAAATCCGATTTGAGAACTCTTGTGCTAATAGACCCACTCTGAGGTTTTTGCATATAAGATTGAGCTTGATTTGTGTCTTCTGCTTTCTCATCAGCCCAAATTCTTAAGTCATTGGGCTGCTGCATTTTGCAACCATGGAAGCTTCTGGGTGATCAGCCAAAGGAGATGTAAGCAAAGCTCCCCCCAGTAACGAGTCTGGAGGTCACCAGACATGGGAAACTAAGGTTAGGGTCTATAGAAATGAGACAAGGTCATAACATGATGGTGAAACACAGACATAAATATTTTCGGCCATCGATGCCACTTGAAAATCCAGTACCTTCTGGTGACTGAAGCACTTTTCTGGTCTGCAAACCCCAGAGGTAAAGATAAAATCTATTCTTTTGGTGAGGGTAGCTGAATCCCTGGACCCCATTGCCTGCCCAGCTATTTTGGCAGTTCCTCACCTCAGAAACTAAGGAAGGTACTTGGATTAAGCTGGTCTGCAAAATTAGCACAAAGGAAGTGATTGACTTATACGTATTATTTATCCGTTTTGTTTTTTTTTTTTTAAACACTAAATATAAAATAGATTAAAATTTAGTTTCCTTTTCAGGGGGCAGCAATTACTACTCAGGAGAAGTAAATGCTTCTTAAGGGAGAGTTTATCTTCTATCTGTTAAGAATAACGTCATATCTATTTTGTTAGAGCAGTGGTAAATTTCTGAGGATTTCCCATGGTAAATAATGCCAAATGGGACAGGTTATTAGGCTTGCATCTGTGATGCTGCTATTTATCGATCATTTTGCTCTTTTTAAAAGAAAGCCTGTTATATTAAGTAACTAATGAAAAGGGCAAAACTTTATCTTTTTCAACAACAAAGGTATCAGTGGCTCACTACACTGACTTAAGGATTACCAATAAAAATAATACATCGCTCATTATAGGCATCTCAGTCTTTTAAGTGAGAAGCTTCATCCAATACTAAGATGGGATTTCAGCCACTGTGAGATCAAATGCTAAATGTTTTAGAGATTTAAAATATAAATGCTGTTTGGTATTTGACATGTTTAAGTATGAACCAGGTTTTAACAAATGAGTTCCTGGACTAGATGATCTCTAATAATGTTTCCAGGCCTTCAATTTTGTGTGTTTATGCGGCACCACTAATACACACTTTTATGTATCTCTGATGTAAAGTTATCTTGTTAAGACTATAACTGTTCCTGAAAGTATGTGATTGCCCCAGAAAGTCGTATCCGTTGTTCTAAATAAACCACACAGCAACCCAAATTTACATGTTGTTGGTAAATTTGCCAGGAAGATAATGTCACTTGTTTAGATTATGTCATAATCCCTGTTTTTTCTCATCCACAGCTTACTACAAAATATAACGTACAGTCATTTTGTATGTGGTGCCAGGATCAGTGAATATTTTGTGCAAGCTAATACCTCTAACCTCTCTGCCAGACTTTGGAAATCAATGTTCATTTCACACAGCAATCCCCCCCCTGCCCCAATACTGCTCAACAAATACCAATGCCAGGAGAGATGACCCCTTTTAATTCCTTAATATAGGCCACAGTTCTCTTTGATTTATAGAAGACTGGTAGTCTATTTATAAAATATGTATCTGCAAGATGCAGTTTATGAGAAACTTGGCTTTGGGGACACATTAATTCTAACTGCAGATGCAACTTTCATGTTTTATAATATAACCCTGACAGCTGTAATTTCAGATTAAAGATTTTTCATTCACATTCCCACCCTGATTGTTCTGCACGGTCCTTATATTACCTTATTGTCGATAGCAAGTGTTCACTCTATTGGGAGGCATTTAATAACCAGCTGCCATTTAAAGTGTGGACAGAACATTTGTCTCAGCCAGGCCATCTCAAGTAGAGTTCCCTAGCATACGGAGCTGGGACCTCTTCAAGAAAAACAACAGCTGGCCTTCACTATTGTCCAGACTTTTCCTTTTTTGTGGTGGCTAGTTAAAATAAACATGGACACTCTCGGTGAATTTCTGAATGCATTTGTGAGTTTGTTATTTTAGTAACTGAATCGTTTACTCCATCAGGCCCTCATCCTCAATCCCTTATCCCAGCCTGACCCCCATCTACTTTATGGGTCAGACTTTCTTTCTTTTCTGAGTTCTATAAATGTATATTCCTCTTAAAATCACTTGTATTGGTCACTAATAACTGAGCAATGTGAAGATTGTAAGTTAAGTGGATATCATCTGCGTTGGGGGAGGCTAATGTAGCTGTTTGTACAGATTATGTTTGCAAAGGATGAGGTTGGAATTAAAATAATATTAATTATAATAATAGGGCAATCTTCCAGAGATGTAATTTTAAATCCCAGTTTGTCTATAAAATCTTTGAGATCTATGGTTGATGAATGAAAATGCATTCATGATTGGTAATGTTTTTATTTAGCGTCTACCTTTAAATTTCCTTAACTTGACAGCTGGGGATTAACTTCTATAGCAGGCAGTGGTAAAAGGAAATAAAAAGGAAAAGTAAAGGAAAGCTTACAAAAAATGGACTCTTTCATGGCTAATTAAACTAGAACACAAATCAATCATTGGAAATAAGTGATGAATTTTTTATGACTGTAAGATTACTGTACCCTGTAGTGTTTGCTGTACACCGAAATTACAATTCCCATCAGCTTATAGGGTAATCATTTACCTAAAGCTTTACCTTTATCTGTCATATTGATCTGGAACTCTCAGGGAAGAAGTGGATGGGTGGTGGTCTAAGTAAGTGTGGGGAGTAAAAATGTATCAGCTAAGAAACATTGGAACCTCTACCTCGTAGACTAAGACTTTTTTTTTCCTCATTGCATTTCAACTAATAGGAATGTACCTCAGTCCTAATTCCTCAGGCAAATGTAATCATGGTAAATAGGGGAGGAGGAGGAGGAGGAGGTAGCCTTTGCAGAAGCCCAGTGGTGGATTGAGTGACCAATTTTCCAGTGATTACGTCACATTACCTGCTCCCCACCAAGAATGGGGTTTTAGATTGTATCATCAAGTTATTTGGAAATGATAGATTCATATCATTTGCAATGATAGATTCATACTACCATATTAAATGTTACTATTACCATATGGAAATGATAGAGTCATATCATTTGCAATGATAGATTCATATTACCATATTAAAATGTTAAATTAAGGTTGAGATTCTTTTTTCTGATTATTTTCTAATATTTGAGTTCTAAGCTGCTTCCATGTATAATTTGTTTTCTGGGTGGACTATAATAATGATTTTTTTTTTTCCTTGAGTGTTAGGCAAACTTTTCACATAATGACAAGGTTTTTCTTTCTACAAACGTCACATGCATATCATGAGGGATCATTTAAGCCTCTAAATCGGCTCCTGATTTTTGCACTGAGAGAGTATAATAGCACACAATATATCCAAAATAAGTTATGGTGAATTTATCAATATTTCTAGAGATGTATATAAATGTCTAAAATTTTCGCAAAATGATGACCACGTCCTCTTTCCTAGACACAAGGTAAGAGGTAAGGAAGTGACTGAAACCAAAGGAATGGTGATAAAATCCAAAATGTCACTAGAGCCACTTTGTAAAAAATTGCTGACCTAAATCTTCCCTCTTGCCAATGTGGAATTCGCAGACTGGCTCCTACAGGTAATTTTCCTTCTCTAGAGAGAGTGCCATCACTAAGCTGTTGAACTCTCAACCCTGTGAGATACTCAGGGCTCTGATCCAGCTTGGTGACCTTGTCCACAGTGCTGCCAGGGCTGCTTCTAGCCGTCTTAACACAATTCATATATTACCACTCCCAGAGTGAAAAAAGCATCATCCAGATCTTGGTCCAGCTCTCGTATGTGTCATCATCTGAGTGCAGCAATAAAGAATTAGGCCAGCTGCACCCACTAGAAGAGCCTGTGGCCTGAAACATCTGCATTTCAAATACAGCTCTAGATGAATAATAAATTGAGATGTCTCTGCCTTAAATTGGAAAAGAGGTCCCATGACTAATCATGCCTATAAGTGCACTGGTATTAGAGTTTAGGGAAAAAAATGAAGGCATCTTCATTTTCTGCCTCTGCACGGTGGTGCTTATCTGCAGATGGTTAAATGCGATGGAGAAAGCAATGGTTTTAAGAAAGGCCATAGATATTTACCTTTCATTTTTTCCTTGTTTTAGTAAAAAGAGAAAAATAAAACAAGTAGTTATTTAAAAATAGAAAGCAGAGAGGGTGCCCCACAGAAAAATCTTATATAAAGGCAGACAACATCTCAGTGAAATAAAAAATTCAGAGGGGCCAGGCCTCCAAGTGGAGTGCTGGCTGTCTCACTATTTACTATAAACAAAGTATGGAGACCTCTGGAGGCTAATGGAGTTGTTGATTGGTATTTACTCATCCCAACAGGATCTGGTTTCTGATAATCTGGGACTCCTGTGTATTGATGAGTGTAGGCTGCTGGTGAACTCGTAGAGCTCACTTCAAGGTAGGGGAGAAGAGCTTATTAGCACTTGGTGGCTAGGTTGAGCTGAAAGACTGTTTATTTAGAATTCCTCCCAAGTCCTCCAGGACCCCTAGCAAAGGCTACAGAAGTCAAATTCCCCAAAGCCCTGTGTATCTTCGTAGAAGTATCTGGTTGGTGAAAGACTAAATAAGAAATCTACAACATTCTTTAAAGGAGCCTGGGGCATTTTATCTGATATTTGCTGTTTTATTATTATTATTTTTTTATACAGTGAGTTTTGGTGGAGCATTGTTTAAACATAAGCTATTTCAAGTTGAATATGGGTAAGTGCAATTCTTAACATTTGCCCTAATAGTAAATTTTTCAGAAAGAAAACTAAAGGTAATCCATGCGTTTAATGACATGTTAGTATTCTTTGCTTTCATAGGCATTTTAGATTTAAGGTTTTGGGGCGCCTGGGTGGCTCAGATGGTTAAGCATCTGCCTTCGGCTCAGGTCATGATCTCAGGGTCCTGGGATCGAGTCCTGCATCGGGCTCCCTGCTCCTTGGGAGCCTGCTTCTCCCTCTGCCTCTCTCTCTCTCTCTGTCTGTCATGAATAAATAAATAAAATCTTAAAAAAAAAAAGATTTAAGGTTTTGTATTTTCCCTCAGTTTCATTGAGATATAATTGACATGCAACACTGTATTAGTTTATACCTATAGTTAAAGGTGTGCAACATAATGAATTGATACATATATATTATATGTTGGGAAATAATGACCACAGTAAGTTTAGATAATATCCATTACCTCATACATTTACAACTGTTTTCTTCTGATGAAAATTTTAAGGTCTAGTCTCTTAACCTTCAAATATACAATACAGTATTGTTAAGTATAGTCACCATGCTGTACATTCCATCTGCAGAACTTATGTATCCTATAACTAAAAGTTTGTACCTTTTGATGACCTTCACTCATTTCCCCCATCTCCTATGCCCTACCTTTGGCAACCACCAATCTGTTCTGTTTCTGAGTTTGTTGTTGTTTGTTTGTTTCTGATCCTACACATAAAACTTTCGAAGTTTTAGGTTTAAGCACATACCAAGTCTCTTTTGACAAATTATCCCACAGCAAATGGAGCCTCCTTAGCTGTAAGTGAGCTCTCATGAAAAAGTTTATTCTCCGTGATTTCTAACCCAGTGTTCTAACCACGCTGGTCATTTTGGATAAGACACACAATCTGGATGCTTAATCCAATGATTCCAGCTGTGTGCAGTGACAACTACTGAATATGGGATTTTGATCTTAGAACCATGAAGACAGTGCGTGCAATAATGGCATTGTATAAACTCAGTGGCACTACACTTAAATCAGAGTGAGCGACAATACTTAGTAGCTACTTAATCTTGTCAGAATCATTTCTTTTCAGCTTTCAACTGAATGATGACCATTCTGCTTCTGCACCAAAAGAAATAAGACCCCGACTTTCCATTTATTAAATTAAGCTTTGCCAAGGATCACGTTTTGATTAAAATGCAAAATTTGAAAACACAGTGATTTGTTGTAATTTTAGTAGCTTTGATGTATGCATTTTAAGTCTGCTGTGGTTTGGAGAATGTTTCACATTCCTTATCATTTTGCTATTACGTTTTAATCATTTATCATTAACACCCTTAGTAAAGTTTACCCTACTATTTCTATTCTAGAATATCTGTTTTTAAAAACATTATAGCTTAAAAGATGATGGTGTATAAACAGTGTGAGAATATAGCAGGTCTCTCAATTTGTTTCTAATTCTTCATCTCAGAATGATGTTTTATGATATTCAAATACACATATTAGAATTCTCTTAGACTATGTTGGTTGGTTTTTTAGCATTGATAGAAATGGACAAAGGCAAAGCAGTCATTTAAAGAAGTAAATTGCTGATTGTATAAGAATATGTAAACTTTTTATCTATTAATCTACCAAGAAATGTTTATTGGGTACCTACCATATACCTAATATAGTGAAAGAATTAGGCAAGGTATAGAACAAAATAGAATATTTGCAGTTCTCTCAAGGGGATTATAATCACATGAGGCAAATGAGATACACAGGAAATACTTAGATGATCCAGAGAAGCATGTAAATGTGTGCTGGGCTATGCAGTAGAGCTGATGAGAAAGATGGGAATTTGGTGAGGAGTGTGGGCTAAAGAAGGAGGAGCCGTTTGGAAGAGGTACAGCTTGAAATGCACCTTAAAGGAAGGTCAGAAATTAGATAGAGAAGAGAGACAGGAGAAGTAAGACATCACACATGGTGTGTGTTCAGAAGCCAGTAAGGGAATTTACCTGAAGAAGGGAGCTCGTTCTAAGGAACCACATTTGAGTAGCAAGAGGGATTGAAATCCAGGAACAGAATTTTGATTCCATGTGGTAACTGAGAAGGAGCCATTGGTAGCTTTAAGGCAGAGAAAGGAAATTCCATAAAATATGTAAAATAATTGAGTAAAGAAAAATCTGGGGCAAGTGAATAGGAGGCTTAAGCAAGGCTGGGCAATGGAAACTGAGAGAAAATTACTGGTATTACTTTTCCATTTAAATATGAGTTTTAGGGCGCCTGGGTGGCTCAGTTGGTTAAGCGACTGCCTTTGGCTCAGGTCATGATCCTGGAGTCCCTGGATCGAGTCCCGCATCGGGCTCCCGACTCAGCCGGGAGCCTGCTTCTCCCTCTGACCCTCCTCCCTCTCATGTGCTCTCTCTCATTCTCTCTCTCTCAAATAAATAAATAAAATCTTTAATAAATATGAGTTTTAGGTATGCTGTTGAATATTCATTTTAAAGAACTGTAATTTGTTATGTTTTGCTCTGTTATAGCTTTTTTTTTTTCTGGAAAGGTTTTCTAATAATTTCCCAAAACTACGTTAATATTTTTCTTTTAAAAAGTTTTTATATTTGGGGTGCCTGTGTGGCTCAGTTGGTTAAACGTCTGCCTTCAGCTCAGGTCACGATCCCAGGGTCCTGGGATCGAACCCCGCATCGGTTTTGGGTTCCCTGCTCAGTGGGGAGTCTGCTCCTTCCTCTCCGTTTGCCCTTACCTGGCTCATGCTCTCTCTCCTCTCTCTCTCAAATAAATAAATAAAATCTTTTAAAAAAAGTTTTTATATTTATGTTCCAAGAATGATGTGCATATACTGAAGAGCTTTTTAAAAATGTTGAGTCAGCAAAAGAAGAAAATTGAACTCAAGCAAAAGTCCACTTTATTTTGAAATCATTACCATTAATATTGTAGTACACAACTTTTTAGTTACCTCTATACTAATATTTTTGTTGTCACAAAATAGCATTATATATATATATATATACACACACACACACACACACTTGCATAAACCCACAAAGTACAGAGTAGGGGGAATATTTGAGCTGAGCTTTAAAGAATAGGGGCAGGGTTTGCTTCAAAGAAGAGAAGAGAAATTTCATATCAGAACTGGAGTTGCCCATTCATGTTCTAACAATGGGAAATTTTGGTTTTAGGGAACACTAGGAAATATAGGCACTAAGAAATGAGCTAGGAGGGTGATTTGGGGCTAGGTAGTGGGAGATGTGAAATGTAGCCGAAGGAATTTATACCTGATTCAAACAAGATTTTTTAAACAGACTTCAGTAGACAAAGAGCTCTCCAGTAGAGTGATGGCGGTTTACTGGTTGAAGTGAAAAGAAGACTCTTTATATCTAGGGAGGCAGAATGGAAGGCAGCTATAATTTTCAAGGTCCTTATTGGGTGGGGTGGATGATCATGGATGATGAAGAGATACAAATACACTGTCAAGATCCCGGTAGATATTGAGTTTAGCTCATTATACTTATACACACAATACCCCAAATCCCAGCCACTTTTATTGTCTACTTGGCAATGTACTTTTCCACTTTCTTTTCACTTCCATCAGTAGCAACCACTCACATTACAGGCTCAGTAGGCAATCACACCTTCGAGAAATGTGTCATTTCCATGAAACTCCTAGGTAAGCATAACTTTCTTCCTACTTAAGGGCGAAGAAACAATGTCCTTATATTAAAATAAGCCTCCGCATTTAAAAAAGAAACTTTTCGTAATGTAGTTCTCAGTTTTACTTCTCTGAAAGGCCTGGAGCCAAAGACAAAATTATCAATGACAACAAAGGCAGTGCTGGAATAGAGTAAGGAACTCCTGGATCTGCAATTAGTTGTAGTGGAAGAGCCAAGATTGTTTTTGAAATTTAGACTGGAACAATGAGAGGGGATGAATATTTTTTGGTCAGATGTGCAACACCTCTCAAATCGCAAAGCAAGTTGAATGAAGGAACAAAAAATAAAATATGAAAACGGAACAGCTGAAGAACAAATTGTTATATTAGTAAAGGTCTAAAATAGTTCATTTTTATAAAATTAACGTATCCTTGCATTGCATATTATTTTAATAAACAGATTCATTACCCATCAAGCATTTTTTATCAAGCATTAACTCCTTCGGGTAGACTAACAGCTATTAAATGAGAATCTCCTCTGACAATAAGAAAACTTTTTTTTTCAAGCTCTCCTCCCCTGCCGTTTTTTATCTTGTGACAGGAACTGCCCATTTTCTGCCCAAGTTAATCTGTTTCTTATTTTATAACATAAAAGTGAATTGTTATTGGGTATTTATTATGTGCCACTCAGGTGCAAAGTATTTTATGGGGCATTATCTTGTTTCCACTTAATGCCACGGAAATTTTCTTTGAGGAATGCTTTGCCTTTCTGCTATTGCTATTAGCAATAGAGTATTAAAATGAAGAGTTATGGTATGGATATCCTGAAATCTTGTTTTGATGTGGACATCCACTTGTGTCTACCTAACCTTTCTGTATCTGGATGCGAAGGTTATGATAATTTCTACTGAAACTAAGGGATGCATTCAAAACTTCACTGCGGGCTTATATTATCATTGCTGGTTACTATAATTATGACATTGTTTCTGTCTTAGTAATGAGGAAGTTTGAAATATGTGATTCCTTTGCAGATATAAATGGGCAACATAACACAACTCATGTAATGCATTTGGCTCTTGAAAGCAAGGTTTTACCCAAACCTAAATAAATACTTCTGTATCTGAGCAATGGAGTGATTGAAAATTATCTTCCTCTGCCTCCTTCAGCTGAGTTTCCTTTCCCATGGAAGTTTTCCCTCTTCCCTGCAGAAAATTTGGCTGTAAAAGATGTGTGTGCAAATGTCCACAGGTGTTGAGCCTGTAGCATGTCAGGCATGCAAATGAACAACACAGGAGCTTAGTAAACTATATATATGCATCTGCAAATAATTGCCCATGGTTACTGAAATTGGGCCAGCAGGTTTTTTGTAAGCCCCCTTGCATATGCTGCTCTTAACTTGTTCCAGATTTCCTTTCTAAGTTGCACTCGCAATTTCTAAAGGTACAGACAATAAGGCCACCTTTTCCCTGTAGAATGTTACATAACCCAGCCCCTGAAAACCATAACATAAAACCTCCATAGAATAACATTTTAGTATATGCTTTCAGTTTAACTTATAAGAAAAAAACCTGAGAAGAAATACTTGTGTCTTCTGCAAAATAGGGTATGAAGACACAATTCATTCTGTACTTCAACTCCCCCTGAGAAAAGACCTGCATGATAAAGTTTCTGTTAGAATTTAGCAACTGCAGAAAAAGTTTGTCTTAAAAAAAAAAAAAAGTAACAGCTATACAGCTATGCTGCATTTTATTGGCCAATGGACAGTAGATAATTCATTTTTCTGAGTCCTTCGGCCTGATCTAACAATTTAGTGTTGTGTGGACAGGTTATATATGATAGATTATATCTATTTATCTATCTATCATATATGTGTGTGTGTGTGTGTGTGTGTGTGTGAATCCTTCAGTTCAAGTCAGTATAAAATGATACAGCTACGTAATTGGCTAATGCGTTCATTAGGAAGAATAATAGTAACATGCTTTCATGGGAACTACGGTACTCATATTTCTATCTAAGAGCTCACTCAGAATTACTAAAGATGGTATGCTCAATGCCCTCATCCCCATTCCCAGGGTTATTTTTTTTAGTTCAGGTCTCAATTTTTTCTTATATCCCAGCTAGCCTCCTTCATTCCAGTCTTGTTCCCTTTAAAGCCATCCAAAATAATATTATCAGAGTTTCTCTATAATGAAAATCTTAGCATCTCTCTCACTTGCTTTTGAGCCATAAATGACTCCCCAAGGATGTTTCACAAAATAAAGCATTGTGGGATGATTTGTGCCTATTGTATCAAAAAAGATATTCTCAGGGCGCCTGGGTGGCTCAGTTGTTAAGTATCTGCCTTCAGCCCAGGTCATGATCCCAGGGTCCTGGGATCGAGCCCCGCATCAGGCTCCCTGCTCCGCAGGAAGCCTGCTTCTCCCTCTCCCACTCCCCGTGCTTGTGTTCCTGCTCTCGCTATCTTTCTCTCTGTCAAATAAATAAATAAAATCTTTAAAAAAAAAAAAGGTATTCTCCACTTAAATATTTTGGAAAGTTTCTTGGAGTTAAATGGATTTCTTCATTGCAAGAGAATGAGAGCCTTTAGTATTCCAAGTGTCACTGGGAGCTACTAAGAGAACTATAGGAAAATTTGCATAATTTTCCAGACATATGTATCTACAGGTTTATTTTTTTTAAGATTTTGAAAGTTTTTTTTATTTATGAGAGAGGGAGAGCATGCATGAGTGGGGGGAGCAGCAGAGGGAGAAGGAGAAGCAGACTCCCCACTGAGCAGGGAGCCCTGATGTGGGGCTCGATCCCAGGACCCTGGGATCATGACCTGAGCCGAAGGCAGGCACTTGACTGACTGAGCCACCCAGGTGCCCCTCTACAGGTCTATTTTTTGTGGTCATCCCAATCTACCTCACCAGCCTTATCTTGGCGCACATATATGCTGTAGTTATGCTGGAGTACTCTGTATTCCTGGGCCATATCATGTGCTTCCTCATCTCACTGTGAGTTTCTGCTGTTCCTTCTGCCTGTGAACGCACTTCCTCTTTTCTACATATGAAATCCAGTTCAGATTTAGTCATTTTTATGAAGACTTTTTCTAAGGCAGAACATTCCCTTCCTCATGGGGCGATTTAACATTTTCTTAAATGTTTATTATTGAACTTCTCACTCTAGGTTATTTATTTATTTTCTCACGCAAATCTTTTATTTTCATAAAGAAATCATACTGATGATTTAAACTTCCAACTAAATTTAAAGGTGAATATAGTAGCTAGTTACTATAGACGGTTCCCTATTCAGGGGACCATGATTATAAGATTTCATGCTGTTGAGTATTCTCTTCCTCCTGAATATGGGCTGGCCCTGTCACTTGCTTTTGAGCACTAGAAAAGGCACTGTGGAAAAGACACTGCATGACTTCTGAGGCTAAGTCATAAGAAGCCTTGCGTTTTCAAATGGATCTTGTGGAATGCTTGTTCTGAGGGAAGCTAGCCACATGTAAGAAAGTTGACTGCCCTGAGACACTATGCTGAGAGGAAGCCCACACTGGTTATGGGAAGAGATGAGAGGATGAGAGAGAGAGAGAGAGAGAGAGAGAGAGAGAGAAAGAGACGCCCAACGGGTACCCTGCTGTTCCAGATATTCCAGATAAGGTACTAGACATGTGAAAGAAGTTATCTTGTATATCTAGCCCAACCACTATCTGACTTCAACTGAAAACCCACATGACAATTGTCTAGCTGGTTCCAGTCAACTTGGAAGTGGAGTGATATTCACATACTCCCACACCCACCCACCCCACCACACACACACACGGCATTTACTTCAGGACCAGTTGGGAATGGAAGCTGAAAGGACATAAGGATATAATTGGTAAAGGCTATGTTAAAAATGTCTGACTTTTAGTTGTCCATCTTCAGATTTGGAAACAAGAAATATGAACAAAAGAAAAAAAGAAAAGTCAGGTTTGCAAGTAACATCCAGAGGACGTATTGCTGATAATGTTACTTGTTAGATTCAAAAATAACAATATTTGTCATTTCCAGCTTCTCCATCCAGCAAAAGACCCTCAAAAGAAGAAATGGCTCCAAGTGAAGCATGAAAACCAGGGTGTTATCAGGAAAGCATTGTCTCCAGGTAAATATTTTACGATTCTTTGGTAAGACCTCAAAAATATTTATAGTGTGCTTGGTAAACCCTCGCAGGGAGACCATGGTTTGGCAAACTTTTCCTGTGAAGGGCCAGATGTTAAATAGTATAGATTTTGCCGACTACGTAAAGTCTGTGTCCTATACCCTTTGTTTGTTTATTGTGGCATAATACACATAACATAAAGCTCACCACTAGTGACATTTAACACACAGTGTTGGGTGACCATCGTCACTATCTAGTTGCCAAATTTTTTATCACTCCAAAAGGAAAACGCACACTCATTATGCAGCCACTCAATAGTCCCTACTCCTCCCTGCCTCTGACAACCACTTTCTAACTGCTTTCTGACTCCGGGGATTTTCCTTTTCTCAGTATTTTATATAAATGAAATCATGCAACATGTGGTCTTTTTTGTCTGTCATCTTTTGCTGAACATAATGCTTTCAAGGATCATCCCTGCTAAACCAGGTATCAGCATTTCATTCCTTTTTATGGTCAAGTGATAAATATTCCAATGTGTGGAAATACCACAGTTTGTTTATTCATTCATCAATTCGTGGATATTTGATGACAGTAGTCACCTTTTGGCTTTTGTGAGGAATGCTGCTATAAGCAGTCATGTACATTTTCTCTCTTGTTTTCAATTCTTTTGGATATACACTCAAGAGTAGGCAGCTAAGTCATATGGCAATTCTGTTTGATGTACTGAGGAGCTGCTAAATGGTTTCCCACAGTGGTTGCACCAGTTTTACACTCTTACCAGCAACGATGGGTTTTCTAATTTCTCCAAGGTTTTGCCAGACTCGTTATTTTCTGATTTAATTTTTTAAGTTTTAAATTACAGCCACCCTACAGTGTACAGAGTGGTATCTCCTCGTGGTTTTGATCTGCATTTCCCTGCTGACTAATGATGCTGAGCTTATTTTCATATGCTTGTTGCCATTTATAGATCTTTTTCAGTAAAATGTGTTATTCAAGTCTTCTATCCATTTTTAAACTAGGTTGTTTGTGGTTTTATTGTTGAGTTGTAAGAATTCTTTATATATTTTGGACATTGAACTCTTATCAGATATATAATTTACAAATGTTTTCTCCCATTCTGGGTTTTTTAAAAAATTTTAATCCAGTATAGTTGATATAGAGTGTTACGTTAGTTTCAGATACACAATATAGTGATTCAACAATTCTATACGTTACTCATTGCTCATCATGATAGGTGTACTCTTAATCTTCTTCACCTGTTTCACCCATCCCCCCACCCACCTCCCCTCTGGCAAACCTCTGGTTTGTTCTCTACAATTGTCTTTTGGTTTGTCTTTTTTCTTTGCTTGTTTTGTTTCTTAAATTCCATGTATGAGTGAAATCATATCGTATTTATCTTTCTCTGACTTATTTCTCTTAGTGTTATACTTTCTACAGCCATTCATGTTGTTGCAAATGGCAAGATTATACCCCATCTTCTTTATCCATTCATCTATCAAGGGACACTTGGGCTGCTTCCATAATAATGGAATAAATAATGCTACAATAAACATAAGGATGCATATATCTTTCCGAATTAGTGTTTTCATATTCTTTGGTAAATACCCAGCAGTGGAATTACTAGACCCTATGGTAATTCTATTTTTAATTTTTTGAGGAACCTCCATGCTGTTTTCCACAGTGGCTGCAACCAGTTTGCATTCCCACCAACAGTGCAGGAGCGTTCTTTTTTTCTCCACACCCTTGCCAATACTTGTTGTTTCTTGTGTTTTCTGTGGATTTTATTTTCACTCTATTGATAGTGCTCTTTGATGCATAAACATTTTAAATTTTAATGAAGTCTGATTTATCTACTTTTCTTTTGTTGCTTGTCTTTGGTGTCATATCTAAGAAACTATCAAATCCAGTATCTGTGAGATTTCTGCCTTTGTGTTTTGAAAGAATTTTATTATTTCAGCTCTTATTTTATGTTTTTGATTCATTTTGAGTTAATTTTCATATACAGTATGGGGTAGGAGTCCAACTTCATTCTTTTTTATGTGGCTGTCGAGTTGTCTCAGCATCATTTATTGAAGAGATTATTCTTTCCCCTTTAAATGGTACTGGAATCCTTGTTGCAAATCAATTGACCATAGATGTATGGGTTTATTTCTGAACTTTCAATTCTATTCCATTGATCCATATGTCTATCCTTATGCCAGTACCACACTGCTTTGATTGTTACAGGTTTATACTAAGTTTGAATTTGGAAAGTGTAGTGTGATGATTAATTTTATGTATTAACTTGGCTAGACCAAAGAATGCCCAGATATCTGAATAAACATTATTCCTAGTGTGTCTATGAGGTGTTTCTGGAAGAGATTAGCATTTGAATTGGTAAAGTAAAACAGATTGTCCTCCCCAATGTGGGTCGGTATTATGCAATCCACTGAGGATCTGAAAAGAACAAAAAGGCAGAGGAAGGGAAACCTTTCTCTGAGACTTTCTCTGCCTGACTGTTTGATCTTGGGCATTTGTCTTCTTACTCCTGAGATATTGGCACTCCTTGTTCTCAGGCCTTTGAACTCAGACTGGAACTTATTCCATTGGCCCTTCAGTTCTCAGGTCTTAAGACTGAGTGGAACTATACCACTAGCCCACTAGCATTCCTGGGTCTTCATCTTGCAGACAGCAGGTCATAGGAGATTTTTATATATATATAAATATATAATCTCATATTGGTTTGGCTTTTCTGGAAAACTCTATTTGGGATGTCTTATAACTTTAGAATCATTTTCCCATTTCTGCCAAAAAGGCTATTGGGATTTTGATTGGTATTGAACTGAATTTGTAGATCACTTTGGGTAGTATTACTACCTCAGCAATATTATGTCTTTCAATCCATGAACATAGGATGTCATTCCTGCCCATATCCCCAGAGAAGTCTTCTCCCACTTGCCAGTGATTCATCGTAATTAGGATACTGGTAAGGCTAGACATCAAACCAAGAGGGCTTCTTGATGGTTTTATCCTTTAACCATATCTGTCCTAAGAGACACCTCTTTTGATATAAAATTGCAAACAGAGGCTTTGCCATGCATATAGTGTCTACCTTTAAGCTCAATATGCAGTCACCCACAAATTCAAAGGGTGACCCTCTAAAACCAAATGCTCCTTGATATCCTGACTGCAGCTCTAGGAGGAAACTATGCTTTATTAAAATAGAGTGTTATGGATAGACTCCAGATTACCATAAAAATGTATCAGGATAACTAGAAAATATGAATATTCAAATTGGTGATTTAAACGATCCCTCGCTTCACTTTAATGATTGGTTAAACTCCTCGACTAGAGGAAGATTTTGACCAACCATCAAAGGTTTTTATTTGGGCTTCTCTTTGTCATAATAAAAATAAAAATATTTGGTCTTTGCCAATGTCTGTCCACCTGATGCCGAGATTCCTCCACTGCCATAACTTCAAGCTGACAGATTATCCTTTCTACTCAGGGAGATTCATACATGTTGTTTACCTTTGATTCGACTGCCTCTGTCATTCGTAACCCTTACATAGAAGTTCCCAAATGACTAATGTTGACCCATAGGTAGGGATATCTCTATGCCCCTCATTCAGCAGGAAGAAGCTACTGAAGATGAGACCTCCCTCTAAAAGCCAAAGATTTGTCATTGTCAATTTGCCGGGGGAGAATATAGAGGCTGCTTTTAGGCAACGTGCTTGAGCAATGAAAACTTGATCAAGGCAAAAAGGCCCACAGTGACGACCACCGAGCTGAATGCAAACAGGCAATGCAAATAGGCACCCTCCCCCTCCACCTCTGCTGAAATAGCCATGGACCCTAACTGACTACGACTAGGCACATTTCCTAAGATTGCCAAAAAAGGGAAAATTTCATACATTCCTATACTCCCTCACTCCACTCTATAATTGTGGCCCCTTACCACCACCTCATCACAGACAGTCTCTCCCTTGCTGTCCTGCCTGCCATTCCCTTGGGGTATATTCAATAAACTTCTATCTCCTCTGTTCTGCTGTGGGTCAATTCTTTCACTACACCCCACACCCACCCCCCCTCGCCTCCACCCAATTGGATTGCCCCACATTTAGTGTCCCTCCCATCTGATTGGGAAACCTCACAGTTCCACTTATTTGACTTTAATTTCTTTCAGGAATGTTTGGTAGTTTTCAGTGTAGTGTTTTTTGTTTGTTTGGTTCGTTAGTTTGTTTTTACAATCCCTTAAAAACTTTAAAACTATTATGAGGTTGCATGCCTAACAAAAACAGGCTGTGATTTGGATTTGGTCTGTGGGCCATAGCTTACTGAACTGTGGTAGACAAAACAGCTTCTAAGAATCATAATGACATGCCTCTTAAACCCCTATGGTAGAAAATTAGGTTTCTAAGAATCTTAAGTATGTTTCTTTATTGCACCTTGACTCAGCCCAAGGAAAGGAAGAACATCTTGAAGAGATTTTCGGTTTTTGTATTTGTCTTCCAGATTACAATATAATTTTATACACAGGAAGCCCATGGTGTTTTTGAAGGAAGTATAATTGTTTGGACTAAAAGGAATGGATGCAGTTCCAAACAAAAAGAAGCTTTGTGGTCCCAATTGTTATTAGCAGGAAGCAAGCATAAAAAGTTACTCAGTTGCAACATGGACCATTGCTTGCCAAAATGAAGGCTGATGAGAGAGTAGAACCAAAAGCCCAGAGAGTGGTATTAAAACCAGTAAGAACCATCTTAGGGTTTAGGGAGTAAGTTCTGATCAGAGAACTGGCAACATTTGCTCAATTGTATTTCAGAATTACTGTTATGTGGCTGCCATTCCCCCACACCCTTTTAAATGAGTGTTGATTGCAGCTCCACTGGACTGTGTATCTCCATTGTATGTTTGGTATGTCAGGAGGTGGGACAGATCACTTGTCCCTTTAGTTTGCAGGTCTTCCTATTGAGAGAAGTACACACAGCATGTGATATGTGAATCTGATTAAGATGAAGTGATCTTGGACTTTAAGTCTGATTCTGTAATGGGAGGAGACTTTTGGTGGCCTTGTGAGGAGTGTATGCATTTTGGAAGAATGTAAATGATTGTTGGGAGGGATGGGAGGAATGTAAATGATTTGTTGCCAGAGAGATTATAGATAACTATCAGTTCTTTGTCACACTTTCCTTCAAGAATCACTCTTCCTGCCCATTAAACCTGGGTTGGCCATAGAATTGGTAATGGAGTGATATAACCCAGTCACAGTCCTAAGCCTTAAGAAGAGCTAGAAGCTTCAGCTTTTAGACTGTGGGGAAATGATGGATCTTCTTCATGTGAGAAGAGAGACCACATGGAGAAGATGGTGTGATACTGTAGACAGAACAGAGGCTCCATTGTCCTAGTGTCTAACACCTCAGGCAAGGATCTCCAGTGACTCTAATCAGACTACAGTTACATGAGAGACCCCAGAGAGGTCAACAGAGAAATGACCCAGTTGAGCCCAATCAATCTACAGAACCTTGAGAGATTATAAAATAATTTTTTCTTTAAGTCATTCAGTTTGGGGTTACATTGCTATGCAGCAATAGATAGCAAAAAAAATTGAGGAAACTTCTGGGCTTAAATAGGTGGGCAAAATGAATGCAGCTACATAAGTAACATGAACGAAGCTACTCATTCTGGAAGAATAACTGCATGCACAATGCAGATATTAAATCAAAGACATACAGGAATAATTTCATACACATTACAATCTATACCAGATAACTAGAAGCAGACAAAGAGCAGATGCCTCAGTGAGGCTCATGTATCAACAGCTGTTTCTCTCATCCATGTATTGCAGAACCAATAAGAGGCTGGATTACTTCTGGATGAACCAAAGGAAGACTCTTGATCATTAAGAAAAAATTTTCTCCTGAAGTTAATGAGGCTACAAATAACTATTCTGTTGAAGAATATAGAAGAGCACCAAAGCATCAAGTGGGAGATGAGTGTTATCAGGTAACATATTTCTTTAATATCTAATACTTTTGTGTCTTAGAAGCCCAGCAGTAGAATGGATTCCACTGCCCATGGACTTAGCCCCAAATCTTCCCCTTGACATTAGCCAGGGTACAACAAGAAACACAACACTTCCAATATGTCTGGTATTATCTGCTGAATTGTGAGTCAGATGACTTTCCAGGGTGGTGGAAATCAGCATTTCCTCAGGTTAGCGTATCTCTGGATCCGTCTAGAAATTCCCATTTTTTTTCTTTTTTGGTGGTAGTGGTTGTGATTTTGTATTTAGGAATTGCTTTTTTTCTCTGACCCCTTTGTCAACTAGAGGCCCTATTTCCTGAAGCAGGCAATCTTTATTGAGGGATTGGAGCAATTGGTGGAGACCCTGGAGGACTAGTACATTCAGCAGAGTCTGTGCCTGAATGTACATTTATGGTGATGCTGACTCTTTGACCATTTGCTTTGGTAGGTCTGTGGTAATGCCGCCCCTGTCTCAGAAGTTTCTCTTTTTCATGATCATGGAAAACTATCAAGTGCTTAAACTATTTTTGCATGTAGGCATTGCTGAGAGATATGGCAAAAGTAATGCTAACCCAGTGGATAGCAGACTTAACGTTTGAAATGAGCAGTGGAAGGAAAAAGAGAAAATTGATCCGAGGGATGCATGGCTGGTTTAGTTGGGAGAGCATGCTACTCTTGATCTTGGGATCGTGAGTTCAAGCCCCATGTGGGGTATAGGGATTACTTAAATAAACTTAAAAAAAAAATGATCCAAGACTTGTCTTCATTGGCACTTTAACATGATTGCGTATAGTTTCTTGACTTTCCTGCTATGCTGTGACTACTTAAGAACAACTCCATCTTAGTCAACTTTGGGTCCCTGATATATATCATAAAGAAGTGCCAAATTATCTTATTAAATTAATTTAAAAGAGAAGTAGTATATTGTAGTGGTTAAAAGCTTAAAAGCATGGACTCTGAAATCAGACTGCCTGGGTTCAAATACCTACCCTACAAGTGCCAGCCGTGTAATCTTGGACCAGTTACTTAACATTTCAGGGTCCTTTGTTTCTCCTCCTCTAAAATAAAAATTATGAATGTATCTCCTGACGTCTTTGTGAGAATTAAATGAATTAATGTGTACAAAATGCTTAGAAAAATGGTTGGCCCAGAATAAGCATTATAAAAACATTACCTATTATTGTTATTATTAACACTAAACAGATATGCTTAAAATCAGAACTTAACTCCAGATAAATAGACACAAAACAATGCCATAAGGTCAAAGCAATATCAACCATTAAACTAAACAATTTCCCTCTTTATTGTTTCATTTAAGAGGCAGGCATTATTTTTCCTATCTTATATCTAAGGCAACAGTGGCTTAGAGAAGTTGTGTGATTCCAAAATCACACAGCTAGTAAGTGACACATCCAGGATTGTTACCAGGTTGTTTAATTTTAAAATGGGCCCTCTTAACCTATATACCTCTTCATACACTATCATAAATGATATGGAAGTACAGAAGAGAAAATGACTCACCTTGGGGAGGTCCCTTTGATTGAAATTTTTTAATTCAAGTTGAAAGCACTAAATTTCCCTTTTAAAAATCAGTCATATTTTCAAATTTTGTTAAATTACCTTAAACAGTTCAACTACATATATAAATTTAAAAATATGTATTTTATATATTTTATTATATATATATATATATTTTAAATTCTTATATACCTGAATGATAAATTTATTACTCTACCAAGGAAAAGTTCTCAAAATGCTTAAATGACTGGAATTCTAATAAATAAATCTTAAAAACCAGTACTTTTGAAAATACAACGTTTTACCTTTGTTTTGTAAAATGCAGACTCTTACCTTTATAGATTAGGAAATTGATTCTTCTCATTATTGAGTTTTTCTAGTGTATATCAAATTAGCATGAGTTCCAAAGATAGACTGTGAATTTTTTAAGTATTGAAATGTAATTAAACACCTAAAAACTAACCTATATTGCCTTTTTACTTTTGACTGATAGAAAATGTACTTTGGTGTTGTTGGGAAGCCATAATTATGAAAATCATTTACATTGAGTAGGCTCAGCTCTTTTAAAAGGTATTGATAATATACTTTTAGATAAATAACTTACACTTTTGGATAAAACACCTTAAAATATATCATAGTTTAGATTTTCTGGACTTTCATTAAATGCATATGTCTTCCTAGATTTTTTTGTAACACCATCTTAATTGTTCCTTATCACTCAGGCAGCTAAGGAAGCAGTGTTCCAAAATGAGGAGATTCAAGGGTTATGCTGCCATTTTATTTATACCATGTTAAAATATTTTTCTCTATGTTTATGTGCACACAAACTTCTTTAGGTAGTCATGGGAAATCAAAAGTGGAAGTGTAGAGATGATTATTTTTACTATCTATAGAATGAAATAAAAGACTGAAAATGAGTCATTAGTTTGAATAATTTTGGAGTGCTGAATTGCAAATAATTAAAAATTCATCAAACCTAAGAGGCGAACAGCAAAAACAAGACACAGAGGAAAAAATAGTCTGTTTATGGTAGAAGCGAAATAAACAGATTGCTGTGATGATTTTGCTAATGGAACTGTTCTGAACCAAGACAGTGGGAAACAATAAAATGGTCTGCAACTTTATTTTCTTTAAAGAAAGTGGGCAGATCTTTGGCATTGACAAAAGAGGGAAGGTGTTATATTTATAATAGCTTGAAATCCAAGAGCCACTAGACAGATGCAGGGCTTTGAGCTATCTTACTTTAATGCAGGGACCTGTGCATCTTTTTACATCTGTGGCAGAAAATACTCTTGAGGTTTCTTTACGTTTTTTATCCTTTTATTGTTCACTCAGCAGATCACTGTATTATCTTTTTGATATTTTGTTTTTCACAAAAATACTATAAAGTTCATGTTTACCAGTAATTTGGTAACATTCCTTCTTTGTCCCAAGAAAGACATGGTGCTGGAGAAAGTTTACTTCAGGTGAGGCAAATTACATGTGGGTTCTCCCAGGGGCTAGAGCAACCTTGCACAGGACCTATTACTTCTGGGTTATGCTGGGCACCTGACCCTTCTTGGAATTTCCTTTATGAGTGTGTGTTTGTTGGGGGAGGGGCACATACCCTTTTTTGTTTTTGTTTTGTCTTGTTTCTGAGCTCACTTCATAGATTCTGGAACCCTGATCTGATTCTTCCCTAGAGAAGGTCTGACCTTGTGTAAATTGGAGGGAAAAAAAGTTTTCTATGTTTTGAGCTCAGAGAATGTGATCACATTGAGTTAGATTGTCCTAACCCACATTTCATAAAGATCCTGCACTTGGACAGTAAAGATGGAAAAGGCACCATTAGACAGCAAAGTCTATGGGGCAAGTGCTTTGTTTTTCCTGTAGTCCCTTGAATAGTGTCAAATACAGTAGGTTTCAATACATATTTGTCAGATGGACTAAGAAGTAAAAGAGGAAAATCAAATCATATTATTTGTCAACCTCTGTTATTTATTGTTTTGGTTCATTTTTTATAAAGTTGAGGTCTTAATGTCTAGACAAAATGGGTACAATTATTATTTATAAATATAAGATTATGTATATGGAAATATATAATATAATACATTTTGTTTATATTTTACTTTAGATTATGGTTGTTTATTTGTATGTTAGTATTAAAATCATGAAAATATAATAGAGAACGACTGTTACGAAAATTGAGAACCAGGAATTCCAAGAGCTAAACACTTTACGAATATTCTTTAACTGTGTTTTGAATATTTCTTAATTCTAAATTTAAGTTCAGATTGTTAACCTGCATACTTCAGGTACTGTTAATTAGTCTATTAAAAAAGATGTTTAAATACAAATCAGATGCCTAAGCACTTTTAATTTTTAAATTGCTCATATTTCTATAAAATGTAAGAAAGAGTATTAGAAGAGAGAAAAAGGAGAAACAACCATTGCTAAACAAGATGGCAAAAATGTTTCCCATCCTTCAATTCACTTCCCATTCAGGTTTCCTACTACTTTTTAACTTACATGTCTCAGAAGCTTTTCTGTGATACTTGAACAGTTATGAAGAGTATAAGTACACATAGATATTCAATATCTGTATTTAATATCAATTGAATATCTATATTCAATATCAATATTCAATCAAAAGCACATATAGATATAATTTATAGATAAACCTACGTGGTTTATTTGTTATTCGACACATTTAGGAAAAGAGGGAGTGAAATGATTGCAATGTGCTTATAATATGACATTTATCATGAGAGGTAGTTACATTTAACCAACACAAAGGTTTTTCTTTTCACTAAAAATCTCTCTATTGATTACAAGGCCAGGTTCTATGTAGTCATGTAGCATTAATTGTTACTATTTATTTATTTTTTACATTTTTTTCAGAAAATGAATAGCAAAAAAAGGCAAGAAAAGAACAAAACTGTTTTGTTTCCGTATTCTGTGGTCTTTTAACTGCCCTAAAGCCAGTATGATAATAAATAATATTCCAAAAGGTCTTAAATTTGTAAAACGTTAATCTCAGCTCATAGACTACTTTTCTTTTTATTTATTTATTTATTTATTTATTTATTTATTTATTTGAGAGAGAGAATGAGATAGAGCATGAGAGGGGGGAGGGTCAGAGGGAGAAGCAGACTCCCTGCTGAGCAGAGAGCCCGATGCGGGACTCGATCCCGGGACTCCAGGATCATGACCTGAGCCGAAGGCAATCGCTTAACCAACTGAGCCACCCAGGCGTCCCCATAGACTACTTTTCATAAGTAATATTATTGCACCGATAAAATAGCTAAAATATATGAAAATCAGGGAGTTTCCTACACTGCTGTTGGAAGAACAGAACTTTGCCTCCCTGTCTTACTCCGTTTCTCAACAACAAAACATAAAGCTCATACTTGACAGTAATCTCAGTGTGCATAAGTGGTTTTGTATTTGGCCTATCACAATGCTCTGGGAATGCACATTTTACATGTACATGTATAATATAGTATTTATCATTTCATGGAAGAGACTCACCTCTGTCCGAGATAAAGAGAGTTCAGAGAAGAGGTCACGCAGAAGTGGTTTATGCATTAATGATGGTCCTTTACCCTCTTCATTTAGATTGTTTGTAAAATTATTTGGGGAGGGTGGTGTAATGGATTCACTACTTAATTAATAGAACTATCTAAGTTATTCATGGCAGCTGTGTCACTAGGTCGGGGCAGGAGGAAATTATTCATCTTTTTAAGGTAGTAAAAAGTTTTCAGACTCTGGCATATGTATTATTGAAGCCTATTAGAACTTGAAATTCAGGTTATTAGCATTAGTTTAATTCATTTGCTATACCTCTCTATTTAAATAGGCACACACATAGGGCATGAATTAAGTCTCTTGGTGAAATGGAAACCAAGAGCATAATTTGATCTATATATCACCCTTTTGAATCTGAAATTATAGCAACCCAATGGAGCATAAAGAATAGAAACTTCTACTTTTTCTAACTATATAAACAGGGCAAACTGATTAGCCTGAAATTCATGATTTTATCAGGTTTCTCTTTTGAAAGGTTATGGCTATTCCCTTTTTTTGGGTTGTTGGTTAATTTGGATAAATGCAATATGCTAATAGCTACAATGCTACAGATAAAGGTTATGGGCATGGAAAATGATAATGTGGAAAATAAAATCAACCTGAATTTTACTAAAAGTTATTGGAGAAAGAGTTTAGAAAAGATACTCTAGTATTCTCCAAGCCCCATTAACACAATGGAAGAGGACTCTGTGCATGTGTGTGTGTGTGTGTGTGTGTGATCGTGATACGCTCACAGTTGGTTGAAGATTGATTGTCGGTAACAGCTGCCTCCAGTGTCAACAATCAAGTACAATGAAGTGTAGCAACCCCCCAACTGTTTTCCATTCAAATGAGTTATGAGTTCTCACCGTTCAGAATCACTCTCATTTAAAAAAAAAAAAATCGTAAGTCGAGTTGTGAGAATTGGGGAATATCCACCTGGCAGGGAAATTTTCATGCTTTGAAAAAAAAGTGGAAAAAAGAGATTACATTAGATCAATCAAAGTCACTAGAAAATGTTAAAGTGGGAAAAAAATCAGAGCAGCAAAGAATAACCAAAAAGCAATCCAGGGGAACCCATTAATGAGCATGAGTGTCAGTTTTTCTTGGTTCAAGGACTCTGCCACAATGGATTAGAACATGGAACACCATATCAGAAATGCACAGAGGCAACTGCAGAGCAACAAGGGGCCCACTAGACCCCCAACATCAAAGCCTAGTTGGAGGAAAAAATGTTTAGTTCCTTGTAGCTTAATCCAACATTACACCCTTCTTTCAAACATCAAAAATGCTGCTCAGCCTTTGGATTGCTGGGCATTCTTACTACTAATCCAGCCTTAATTATCAAAATGTTGTACTCCCTCAGTTTCCTGCCCCCCGCACCACCAAAGGCCTGTTGGGAAAGAGAGACATTGAAAAGTAGGTGAAAAGAAATTAGGCAACACTATATGGTAAAAGAGAATTGTTTCTTATTGGTCAGAGCTAGCTAGTATGTTCTAGGAGCATCTGCATGTAAAAATCCTTTTCATAGAAGTATTACCTTGACTTCAAGTCATTCCTTTGCTTGGTAGGCAAACGAGCTTTTTTTTTTTCTTTCTTTCTTAACTCTCCCTAATATACTGAAAGTTATTCTCACTCTGAGATATCTCAAATGGTATTGGAGTCCCACAGATCACTTCAGGCTACTCATCTCAAAATGTCAAGGCCACATATTTCTCTAAACAAGATTGTACCCACAAACATTGAATTGTGGTCTTTCTGTGCCCTCAGGTCTAAAAGCACATGCTGTTTGTGCCCATGTACTCGAACTTGAATGATGCCAAGTCACAGAGTTACATAAATTACCTCAAGAGAAAAAAAAATCAGTAAATTATTCTAGGCAATTCCCATGAATATTCCTAAGTTTATGGCTTCCTACTCTTTTCCTATGACTAACATGATCTTCATTCTCTTCCCATAACATCTCTCTAAATGCTTGCAGACAATTACCACGTCTCTCTTCAATTGTCTCTCCTCGAGCCTGAACATGCCCATTGCTCACAGGTCTGTCTTATTTCCAAACCTTTTATCAGTTCACTTGCTTTCCTTTGAACTCACTCCAGTTTGTCTTTCTTTTCAAACATATGATATCCAAAACAGAACACAATGCTCGAGTAGGCCTAGCTGGAGCAATTCAAAGCAGTAAATGTGGGCTTTTTCTTTTTACATTCCGCTTAAAATCTCATTGCATTAAAGTCTTTGCCTTTATTGGAAATAGATTTTTTTTAATCCTTCCAAGTTTATTGCCCACAATCTGTAACACCAGAGCCTCTGGCGCTATTAAACTCCCTCTTGTGTTAATGTGAACAGATTATTCCTTCATACCACTACTTTATAGATGATTTCAAGCAATTTTTCCAATGAAATAAAAGTCATTCTGTATTAATATCGCTCCTTGTGGTATTTATAATCACTCTTACTTTCTTGTTGCTCATGAACATGTTTAAAATATATATATATTTTGGTTATATTTTGGATTGTGTTTCCAATTTACAACACGTCGTTGAATTATACACTGGGGAAGACAGTGCATAATGTACATTTTCTCCCAACATAGCGTTGGTCTATTAACAATTATTCTGCTGCCCAAATCAGAAACAATAGGCTATCCATCTTTTAGTAGTTTCCTCTAATCCATATTTCTCTGGTTTCTCCATAAGAATGCCACCCCCTGCTTTTGAAAAGAGGACAGGTGTTAAGGGACAGCTGCAGTAGGTCTCTGCTGGCTATCTCCCAGCAGTGAGGATCCTTCTCTACCCCTCCTCCCCAATTTTCCTCACCTCCTTCACAGACCCCAGACATGTTACAGTTGGAAGGGAAATGGCTACAATCCAAACTGGGATATATAATGGTTAATTATCTATAAAGTCTTTTTATTTGTAAATTTTACTAGAAATGGATGATGACTTTAGCATGTGCCTTCTTCAAGAAAACCACCACTGTAAGAAATGGTTTGAGTAAACTACTAAGGGACTTTCTGGGGAAGGAAAATATATTTATGAAATAAGACATTCTCATAAATTATAACTATGAGACATCTAAGAGACATTTATTCTTCACCAACACCTGAGAGTCCATCTAAACAGTGGCAAAATAAATCCATTTCTGAGCAGCAGAATGTGAATTTTTCCAACAAGGTGTCCTTTCTAGGAAAAGATTGAGAACTTTATCCGCAATGTTCTGAAGTATAGTCCCTCAATTATAAGCACAAAAAAATTATAAGCACAAAAAAATTACTTCGAAATCTTTTATTTTATCCAAAACATTCATACGGATTTTGCATTTTATTCCATAGTATGCTTATGGCCATAGTATACTTATGGCTGTTTTCATAGAAAAGTAATACTTTGCATTCAATACCAGTTAAATTCTTACCTGGATTTTTTTTTTTCTTTTGCCAAACATGTGAATCTAAGAAGATTTATCCTGATATTGTAATATGTAATATATTTATTGTTTGTTTGTTTATTATCTGGTTCTTGCCCCAACAGCTAAGTGCTGGGGGCAGGAAAAACCCACTGGGCCCAGAGGAGTGCTTCGTATTTGCTTGGGTGCTAAACAAATACTTGTTGAAAGAATATTTTGACCTCATGTGGCTTTCTATGCCTCTTGTGTAGGAACACCCATAAATTTTATACTCCCTTGTGAGATGCAGGGATTTTGATCATCTTTGTGATCAAGACTCATCACTTAATCTTGAAGTGACTGTATCATCTAACCAGTTTGAACAAGTAAAGCTAGATCACTTGACTTTATATACTTCCCACATAGCCCTAAACACATTGTACTTAATGTTTGCGTACCCGTTGGCTTTCCTCATCAAACTGAGTGGGGAGGAAGAGAGAGAGCACCCGAGGGCAGAAAGAGTATATAATGTATCTTTCTATTCCCAGCTAATGAATGGTTGAAGGATTAAATGAATATATTGATAGATGAATTCGTGATTCCGCCTTAGCTGGTAAGAGAAACTTATTTTTATGTGACTTATGATATGGGCCCATGTATCTGAAGGCCCTCCATCATCTGATGACTTTTCAACCACGTTTCCCACTTTGTAATAAACTGACAACAAAGTCAGTGCTCAGTACGTAGAAGGAGAACAAGAAGTGCTAGGTGCCATGCACAATGGAATGTGTGTGGCAGCTAGTAGTGCTTAGGGAAGGCTATTCACCATTTCCTTGCCCTATTCTACATCTTCAGCAACAATCTTTACTAACCTCCCTCCCCAAACACACAGGTACATATAGCAAGCTCATATTTACTTTCGTTACTCCTCTTGTGACTTCTGTACTTTGTAGCGGACCTTTACCCATTTTCACTTACATGCAGTCCTGTTTTTACCTCTTTTCTTCCAAGATCTCTTGTCTTTTTTTATCTTTCTCCCCTAAGAAGAGCTATAGTTGACACCCCAAAATGAGTATATTTAGTAATATATTATTTTGCTTTGTTCACAAATCACTGCAAGGATTATTAGTCTTCTCTCTCTCGTCACATTCCCTAGGATTGAGGTCATATAGAGAGAGGCAGATATCAAGTACTCAGATATATTTTCGACAGACTTATAAATATCTATCTTTCACGGTTCCTAATTTTGTTTCTTCCTCTGAAATTATCAGAGTTCAAAAGCTAATGAAAGCATGGTAGAAAAAAAAAAGATTTTTAAAAAGTTGCTCCCGTGAAAATTTATTTTAAATTCCTCTACTTTGCAAACATCCATTTGGATGTTTGTTGGAATGAGAAGACAACATGGTTTAGTTAAAGACTGAAAGGTTCTCATATTTATTTGATCTGTGGGATCAATTTTGCAGTTCTGGATTACTTTAACCTTCATGGGAGTCATTTTGCAGGAAATTGCAAATTATTCTGCATCAACTTTCTTTGTCTCTTATTCGATGCTGCCCTAACTTAAAAGGCAGCAAGACTCCATTCTTGTCCTGAGGGCTGTCGTAAATTGATTTGGGAGTGAGCGAGTTGGGGGTAAAGGGGACTGCTTCTCACCATCGCATTTAAATGCCTCTTCAGTTTTTGAATACCTCATCGATTCTAATAATAAATGCTTTGGATTAAAGAAATGTTTTACTTAAGAGTACGTTTTCTTTATTTAGAGTGTATTTAGACACATTTAAGTTTTCAAAAATGGTCTTTTTCATGTAGTCAGAATATCGTCATTTATGTATTAGTTATATTGCACTAATACTTTCCAGAAGTTAGAGCAATATCCTCTTAATGTTTACTTAGTACTTGTTTCAAAAGAAGATTGAATTAATCTGGTAAAAAGAACCTCAAGTACCTGTGTTTCTTGTCTGTTATTACACTTGCAGCAGATTGCCAATGTCCTAGAATGACAAAAAGTCCAAACTCCAAAGGGAAAATGCGACGTGCTATTTCCATATTTTGGCCGGCAACAATAGCTGAAGGGTTTAGAAGCATGCGAAGATACGCTCCTACTTTTCCCAAAGCTTTGTTGGAGGTATAGAAGAAACAGTCTAGACATGATATAGGATTAAGAACTAACAACAAAAAGTTAGTGGATTATAATAGCAGGAAAGAATAATCTTCTGAATACTTTGTTGGGCTTACCGTGTATGTCAAATGTCAGCTCTTTTTCTGCACACTTTCTAAAGACAATAGCTTGGTTGATAGTTTTGCCTGGGCATTTGCAAGGATGCTTTGTTGGAACCAGTCTGTCTTTGGCACATGGAAGCAGGACTGTAGTTGCAAAAGCAGAAAGGAAATGCCAGGGAAGTTTCTCCAAAACTATAATATCTGTTTACATTTTTGTGTGGGTGAGAGAAATGAAGCCACTTGTTGAGTTAAGAGACAAAGTACTGAAAACATAATGTCACGAGATGTTACTGTCACAGAAACTTTAAATGTATAGTATTTGGTGGAACTTGACACCAGTGCTTGCTTGGGGATAACCCTTCGGGTTACTCATCCTATCCAGTCAGCTAGATTGAAGAGGCTTATCAGAAGATTGCGTGATCATGGGAAGAGAAAGAAAGGAGCTGAAGGATGAGTTCTCCAGGGTTTTACAATTTGGACAAATTGCCCCAGATCTGTACAGGAATGAGCCATTCCCATGTATTCTCTTGCCACATCACCCCCCTCCCCCCAATCTCCTTTCTTTCTTTCTTTCTTTTTTTTTCATGCTCTCCTTTTGCCATTCTACAGTGTAGGCTCAGGGAAGACAGGATACAGGAGCAAACTGTGCCTTAGGGGGTTTTGGATGTGTGATACCAGCACCCTACATGTAGATGTCCCAAATATCTCTCATATTTTTCAGCAAGTAACAGCATACAGGTGATAGCAATTCACCCACCAGGGGACTGTGCCCTATAACTCTCGTTCCTTGTTTTCTGTCCTAGCCTGAAATGATGATTATTTTTTAAGTGAATAAGTTTATTGTTATAGGTAGTCCTTAAATATTGCATGATCTTTTAAAATGCAGAGTAAAGGCAATATCATGGGTAAATATTGTGGTAGTCTGATTGTCCTCTCTTTGCAAATTGTCTCCAAAAGACAAGGAAATTTAGTGTGTGAGTGTACTTCGTTTGACCTGTGTTCCTCTCTGATTATAATCATTTTCCTTACCTATCTGCTTGTGGAATTTCACTGTTTAAAGGTTATTCTTTTTTTTTTTCTGTCCAAATGATGTATGGGCAGGTTGTACTTTATTAAAAAGTTGCTGCTTTTCACTGCAAAGCTATTTACATTCCTATGGTAGTTGAAATGATTAGGATATCCTTATTTATTTATAGCTATATAGGTAAAAACAGAATTAGAAGACATTGATTATATATAGTTTCTCTCTTTCATATTTCATTTGGTCATAATTTCCTCTTTTCTTCTGGACACAAAATCAGACTAGATAATTTCTTTGCCCCACTTGGGCATGCTTGAGCTTGATTACTTCAGTCAGTTGACATTATTCAAATATAAGATGAATGCAATTACTTCCCTTCTAAGAAAATGGTTTTGAACTTTGTATCACTCCTTTAACTCATCTCCACATGATTATAGTCCTCATCAGGGAGGGAGAACAGAGCCAAGTCTAAAGAATAACAATTACAATTTTTTTACATTGTAAAGATTTTAAAATGTTGAAAATTACAGTTTTATGTGTTAGCTTTACAGTTAGACCATCTTACCGACTTCGTCATTTCATGTTTTTATAAAGACATAAAGAGACTGGAATAAAGTGTCCAATTAAAAGTACCTTAAATACAGAAAAACACCTAGCCCACTTCCTGATTTAAAAGTAATTTGTTGGGGGCCACTGGAGACAGGGTGATGATATTATACATTATACATGTGTTTTAGGCTGATACTGTTATCTTCAGGACTTAGGGTGGATTGGAAAGAAAGGGAGCAGTCATCAAGAAATATAATCTGCTGCTTTTGAATAGCTGGGGTGAACTAGTTAGCAGCAATGGGATTGGAAGTGAAGGAACTGATGAAAAATTTCTCATAACCCAAATAGATAGGGATTAGAAACTGAATTTAGGAGGCAGAGAGGAAAGAGTAATTAAAGACCCAGTATTTAAAACCTGAACAGCTCTGGGCATTGCAATGACATCAATCTCTATGGAATGTAGAAGGGGGATAGGTTTTGAGAGGAAGATACATTCTATCTGAACATCATGAGTTTGAGATACATATAATATATTGTTGTGGTCATGCTAGACACTTAGAAATGTAGGTCAAGAATGTGGATTAAAAAGCCAAGTTAAATATTAAAAAACAAGAGTAGATTCATAGCATTAAAGTCCACTGGTAAAAGCAGAAAGAAGAAGACTTCAGGCAAGATCATGTGAATGAAAGCATCCAACTCCTTTGCCCCTCTACCACTTAATTCCCAAAGAAATTAGTAATCAAGTAGACAAAAAGGTGTTTTGTTGGAAGTTTTAAATCAGCATGAAACTTAGTGTTTCACCTGCCTCTTCCTCTTACATGTTCATTTGTTTATTATCTGACTCCTCCCCATCAGGATATATGAGTCTCAAAGTTCAAGATTCATCTACTTCTGTCATTACCATATCCTCAGCTCTGAAAAAAATGATTCTTGACTGAATGAAAATTTTACATGACAAAAACTCTGAGAACTGCAGTTAGATGTAGGATAGGCACAGAGATCTTGAAAAAGACATTGAAAATCTCTGAAAATTCCCCTTACTGTAGAAGAGCATTCCATGGCATTCATGGATGACATATGGGCAAAGATCAATTTATCTTTTAACTTAAAGTGAGGAGGTCAGATTGGAGAACAAGCAGAGGTAAGAGACATGAAGTTGGCCCACTGGTGAAGTCCCCATCTGCAGCAGACACCAGCAACCAGCTGAAAACTGATACAGTAGAGGGGTTTCCACCTGAACCGAGATGTCAGAGGACTAGGAAAAAAAAAAAAAAACGTTTTCTGTGCCTCCCCTCGCAGAGTGGATTGCTACTCTTTTTTTTTTTTTTTAAATATTTTATTTATTTGACAGAGAGAGACACAGCGAGAGAGAGAACACAAGCAGGGGGAGTGGGAGAGGGAGAAGCAGGCTCTCCGTGGAGCAGGGAGCCCGATGTGGGGCTCGATCCCAGGACCCTGGGATCATGACCTGAGCCGAAGGCAGGCAGACGCTTAACGACTGAGCCACCCAGGCACCCCGTGGATTGCTACTCTTATCAGAAACCTGTTATGCTTCCTCCCAAGGGGACAGCAAACTATCAGAAACTGCATCCCAGGGTTCCACCCTCCAGGGAACCAGATTAAAACAAGCAGAAAATTTTCCCAATGACAGAGAAAAGGTACTAGGCCTCTCAAAAGATACAGGTGTTAGAAATTGTACCCCTAAGTATTTACAGGGACATCCCATTGATAAAACTGAACCTGGTATCTGATAAAAGAAAACATGCGATTGGTAAAGATTGTACAAGGATAAAAACACATATTTGTGGAATTAAAAACCATACTGGAAGCTGTAGTGAGGATATTGGAAACTTGAAAAAATAGAATTAACAAAATGGAAAGTGAACTAATAAATTATACGGAAAAAATTTTGATGAGTGAGAAAGAGGGAGAGAGAGAGGAAAAAGAGATACAGAAAACATAATACATATATATAGGAAACCCAAAAAGAAAATAACATAATTTTTTAAAGAGCAAAAAAATACTTATAATGACTATTCCAACAAAAAAATAAAAATAAAATAAAAGGACTAAGAAAGAAGTAGAGAAAACATTATTTAAATAAATAATAAGCTTTTCTAATTTGAAGTCAAGCCTGTCTGCAGATTCAATGTAGAAATGTTATTTTTGTTGTCAATGTGCAAAGAACATAGAAATATTCTTGATATTGCAAACTGCTAATATGCCTTTGAAAAAATTACTCAAAGACAAATTGAGGTATACATTAAAATAAAGTCAAATATGGAGCATAGGTATTAAAAATCTCTCTATAAGCAACAGTCAAGTCAGCAAAATACAGAGTGAGTTTTTAGAAAACTGTTAGTGAGACCACAAATATTTTAAAAACAAATAATTTTTGAGAGAGAAATATATAAGGTCAAAGCTATAATTTAATTATGATAAGCAGGAGATAAATTCTAAGTTATATGGATGATATTAGGGAACATATGAGAGGGAGATAATGTGGAATGATAAAATATGTTAAATTTTTAATCCTCTTAGAGGCTTAATAGATGAATGTTCTTCATATTTATTTTATTTTATTTTTTATTTATTTTTTTAAAAGATTTTATTTATTTATTTGACAGAGAGAGACACGGCGAGAGAGGGAACACAAGCAGGGGGAGTGGGAGAGGGAGAAGCAGGCTTCCTGCCGAGCAGGGAGCCCGATGTGGGGCTCGATTCCAGGACCCTGGGATCATGACCTGAGCTGAAGGCAGACGCTTAATGACTGAGCCACCCAGGGGCCCCGTTAATATTTATTTTAAAGAAAAAAATTAATCTAAAGGAAACTATTAGTAGAAGAAAAATAAGCTTTTAATTTTCAATTCATTAGCGCAAAGGAAACACATATCGGAAGAAGAAAGAAAGTAAAAAAAAAACAAAAAAGAGAGAAAAAAGAACAGAAATAAAAGCACAGACTGGCTAATTTATACTGTCGAGCATTTGAAATATATGGGGGCAATGGTGATCAGAGAGCCTGTGGAGGGGTTTTAGCCAACTATCAACTCAGGGCAAGTCCTCTGTGAGCAAGAGCCCACTGAAGGGGAGGCCAGGACCCCTTAGAAAAGACCCTGCAATGCCCCAGCTAGTGTAAATAGTAGTCATTTCCTTGATTGTTCACTAAAGGGACCAAGAGCTATTTACCAAATTCACTGTCTTCCAGGGAAGTATATTCTTATGGAAAGGTTCTCATCAAAATAGAATAAAAATTAAGAAAGAGGAGAGCATGGGATAGTGAAAGGAAATCCCAGAGTGATCACTTTGTCAGGGGACTAGACAGCAGAGTCTTGACCAAAGCAGAAGAATAAAGAGTTCTGTAGGAAATTCTCCAGGAACTAAATGAAAGAATTTGAGCATTGGTGGAAAACATGGCTGAGAGGAGTCTGACAGTTCTGATAGGGTCTCTCTCATTTTAACCCGGCAATATGAAAGATCCCTAAGCATAGAACAAAATCACAAAGCCATAAAAGAAAAGATCAAAAGATTTCCTCACATAAAAATAAGTATCTGTGTACAGTGACAAACTTATAAAACACAATTAAATGATAAACTTCTAAAACAAGGTTATCTTTGATTTTGTTTAGGGTTAACAACCATAATATGTAAAAGCGCTTCTGGAAGACTAATATGAAAAATACAAAAAATCCAATCCAAGTGAGCAAAGCAAAATAAGAAAATAAAAGAACCACAATGTTGAAATAGGTATTTTAAATATATTCAACTCCACTAGCAAACATAGATATGAAAAGAAAGCAGAAATTCTCTTTAAAAACAACAATTAGACTGAGAAAAAATTAAGTGTTGACAGTATCTAGTGTTTGTATAAATTAGAATTAGGGTACCCACCAATATATGTTGAATGAATATATATATCCATTCAACAAGTCTATTTATAAGAATTATTCAACAAGTCTATTTATAAGAATTTATTCAACAAATCTATTTGCACATGTATAGAAAAACTTCTGTAAAAAGATCACTGCTTCACTAATTTTAAAATTTTAAAACACAAATCTAGAAGGAATGGATAAATAAATTCAGTCTAATCATATACTGAGCTACTGTGGTTTGGTTAAAAACAACGATAGCAACAAAAGCAAATAGGGGAACAACAAAAGAGTAGATTCCTATTTTCTGACTTGGAGAAATCTTTTTTTTTTTTTAATTATTATTATTTTTTTTTGCGAGAGAGAGAATGAGAGACAGAGAGCATGAGAGGGAGGAGGGTCAGAGGGAGAAGCAGGCTTCCCACTGAGCAGGGAGCCCGATGCGGGGCTCAATCCTAGGACTCTGGGATCATGACCTGAGCCAAAGGCAGTCGCTTAACCAACTGAGCCACCCAGGCGCCCTGACTTGGAGAAATCTTTGAGATGAATCGTTACATGAAGAAAACCTGAGATGCAAAGCCATATCTATTGCATGACATCTAATTATAATAAAATTACCTAAGTTAACTCTCACTCTTTCTTCTTCTCCCTCTCTCTATTATAAACACACACATAAATATTTATACATGTAAATATATGAATGCACATAGAGCTACATTTTTGTATAACTATGTAGGTATATATGTATGTATATGGGAATAGACGAGGGTTCACTGTAATATAAACATATGGAATCTGCAAGATTATGAACCATAGTATTAACATAGTATCTCTTTGGAGGAGGGCAGATTGGTCAAAGTGGAAGGTGAACTTCATGTTTTCCTCTCTATCATTTCTTACTGTTTAAACTGTTGTGATCTGGTAATTAGAGAAATAACTAAAATAAGATACTATCTCACCAATTAGATGAACAAAAATTAAAGAAAAAAATTTGACAATAAAAAATTTGGCAAGGACTTTATAAAATTCCCTCAAGAAATCCCTGAGCCAACCCCATTCCCGAGTCTGAGCTACAGGGTTCAGGATTCGATGGGGTCAGAGGCGGGGTGAGACTAGGCGATTGAGTAAAGATGTGTTTAACAACCTTGAACATTAGCAGTTTTTTTTTTTAAACCCAAAGGTTAATGTTTTGTTTTATAGGCCAAAAGTTAATGGCTTGTTTCATAGGTAAAATCTGAATATGTTTGTATCATAAACAACCTTAAACAAGTGGCCAAGTTGCCCCAGCAGACATCTGAATTGCAAATATGTATTTGAGAATGGGCAGAAAGAGAGAGCCCAGAAAAAAGGATCAGTAAGAACCAGATCATATAGACTAGGAAGCAAATTTTAGGATTCATGTTTTGATTATTCCACTTTATGTTTTCCAGATTTCAAGACATGTTAGGGTAAGAATAATTCATGCCTGGAAATATTCCAGTAAAGAAAGTACTCCAGAAAGAGACATTTAAATATGTTAGTGTTGCCATGTTTTATTAACAACTGGAAATGATGGCATTATATATTATTTTAATACAAATTGGAATAAAATCTTTGAACATATATAAAATTAAGACAAAAGTGAAAGATAATCACCCCACAAAGCACTGGTCTCATACAAACTCTTATATGACTTTTATAGTCATAGCATTTTTTGCATGTGTTTGATAGTTTTTTAAAAAACATACGAATACATATTTTATATAATGGTCGTAACTGTTTTCATAGGCTCAATTTCATATCCTACATTGTAATCACTTTCCATATGATTACATAGTTATTCCTCATTTGGCAAATATGAGTTGGCTCCTTCTATATGCTGGGTATAGATTGAAAAACAAAACAGAATCTTTGAAGAACTCCCAGATTCACAAGGAAAATAGCTTAAGAGATCACTACAGCTCAATGTTTTAACTTGTGCAATGGATAAGCACATGAAGGAACACACATAAGACGCACTTTCCCCACTTTGGGGGTCAGGGTAGGGACCTCAAAGGAGGATGTGGTATTTAAATTGAGAGGAAAAGGTCAAGAGAGAAGCAGGTTAATGGAAGGTGAAGAGTGTTACAGGAAGAAGTGCTACCTGCAAGGAGCCTAGGGCTACAGGGAAAAGAAGAGAATGTCGTGTGTTGAGTAAGCTGGGAGCAAGTCACATATTACTGGAGTTAAGAAGATTATGTAGAGTCTTAAGTATCTGAAAGTATACACACCAACAATAGTAATTTTAAAAATTACAAATGCACCTTGAAAACGAATCATGTAAAGGGATAAGAGGCATGAAGTCCAGGTGGAAAATCCTTGAAAAAGGATAGCAGGGTAGCAGGAAGGTAATGAGGTGAAAGCTTGTGTGGTAACTACAGCAGAGAGAGGAGGAGAAAGAGGGATTCAGCAAAAAGGAATTTAGCAGAATAAAACCAAAGAGGTGGTGGACCCAGATATCGAGAGCTAGCAGAAGAGTCAGATAAAACAGCCAAAGATCGCGGGTGAGGGAAAAGGCAGTGAAAGTCCATCCTTTCCAAGATTTTAGGAAGAAGTTAGAGCCTGAAACCACATCTTTACATTCCATTTGATTCTTATTCCCCAGCAATCTAGATTGGGTACTTTTGAAACTTCTGAGTCATTTGACCCAGTTAAATACTCCTTCCTTTCTCAAACTTGCTCCAGTATTTATTTATTTATTTATTTATTTATGTATTTATTTATTTTTTTATTTATAATGTTTTATTTATTTATTCATGAGAGTCAGAGAGAGAGAGGCAGAGGCAGCGGGAGAAGCAGGCTCCCCGCCCAGCAGGGAGCCCGATGTGGGACCCGATCCCAGGACGCTGGGATCATGACCTGAGCCGAAGGCAGATGCTCAACCATCTGAGCCACCCAGGCGCCCCTCCAATATTTATTTCTAGATACCCTCTGACCAGTCCTTCATGACCTCCTCGGTGGGATGGTCTGTCCTCATCCATCTAAAATGTCAGAGCTCTCCTCTCTCTCTCCACAGCCCTCTCCTCCCAGCCCATGTTTCCTGGGCAATCTCATTTATGAATTAGATCAGTGCTGATGGCTCCCAAATAAAGATCTTCGAACCAGACCTCCTTCCTAAATTTCAAAACCATTTTTTTTAATGAATTAAAGCCTATTTAATTTACATTTTCCAACATGGATTTTTCTATCGCAACCTTACTACAATGGAATTATTTACAACTCTGCTCAAACTTGCTCCTTCTCCTGTGTTCCTCATTTTGGAGTCTAAATCTATAATCTATTAATTGAACCAGTTATCCCACCAAACCAGAAACAGAAAGCCTCCCTTTACCCTTTCCTCTCTTGCTTCCTTATTGCTCCTGCCCTCCATCCCTTGCACATCCAATCAATTTCCAAAACCTATCAGTAGAATTTCTTGAATATCTCTCAGATGTGTTGTCTTTCACCCAGACCCCCTCACTTTCCACCTCCAACCACTTTGTTAGTTGCTCCCTTAGTTCAGGTTCTCATTATTCCTGGTCTAATTTCATCACTGATGTCCCTTTACTCTTCCTTAAAGCCTTTCCAGATTAACTTTCCATTCCCCATATTCAGTGGCACTCAAGCCAAAAGAAACAAACAGATTTCTCTAACACTGCCTACACATTCTTTTGTTTCTTGTTTGGTTCCTTCTCTCTGGGAGTGATGTTCCTCCCTTTCTCTGATTCATTCTATGTTTTTTACCTTCATGAGCCCGTAAGTTCTGGGTTTTGTGTCCTTTTTACAGGCCCTCAATATCAGCACTTAGATAAGTACATGGTAATTAATTTACAAATGTCAGTGATTCTTTAAGATATTGAAAATAGAGAAGTTTTGTTAAGTACTTCTGCTGTGCGCAGCACTAAGCTGAGGCATTTACATCGATTATCTCACTTAATACAATATATTTGTAAGGAAAACATTATTATTACTTTTATATGAAGATGAGGAAGCTGAGTTACAGAAAGTCAAGGTCAAACAGGCAGTCAATAAGTGGCAGAGCATCGATTCCAGCTGTACTAAGTTTAACAGCATAGTCACAACACAGATGGTCAGACACGTAGCATTGTTTTCACTTTTTTAAAACTAAATTGAATCTGCTTCTGAATCCTCATTTCTGCTGGTGGAGGGAAAAACAAACCCATGAAGTGAAAACAAACAGACTAATAAATCCTCCAAAAAAAGGAGTCAACAAATATCTTAATCCCTTTTCTTCCCACCATAGGCCTCAGAGATCCGAAGATCCCTACCAGGATGTCCAAAGCCTCAATGATGACTTGGAGGACAGTGGATACACTGATGACAATATCTCAAGAGAAGAACAGTAGATGTGGAGAACAATATCACAGCCTAATATTGCATGCTTAAAGCAATCCTTGGCTCACCACTTGTTCATTTGTGTCATGCCCTGTGTTGGTATGATCACAGCATGTCTTAAGGAAAGGAAGAAGTCAAACTACCTGGAATGAAGAAGGCTTTGGACAAGTATGGTCTGGCTAATGCGGAAGATGCTAATGGAAATAAAACTATGTATAGTAAAGATGACAATGGCATTGTTCTTTGGATCTGATAAGGATGAGAAACGTGATGAAGGAAAGAGGCAGACAGAAGCATGTCTTACACAACACGGGTCAAAGAAAGCCAAGAAACCTGGATTTGTTGCTAAGTGTTCTGGATCTGAAATCCTGGGATGGTGAGTCAGGGGGAGCTAGATTAGAGGAATATGTTAGAGTGTTCAAGCAGATGGCTCAGTCTGGGGCTCTTTCAAACTAGTTCTGATAGGCCACAGTATCAGGAACCTTCAGAAAAAAGGGTGGAGTTAAAGATATAGTCAGAACAATGTGCTGGAGGAGTAGGTAACTCCTTTTGAGGATGTGTGTTTGGTCAATGGATAAGGCTGCTTTCAGCAGGATCCAAACCTATCCTGTTTGTCTCTTCTGGTAGCAGGTCACAATTTCAGGTCTTATCCTGCTCACTCAACCTCATGGTGGCTTTTACTGCCTCTGAAAATCTGAGTTACCTCTGCCAACCCCAGTATGACAAGAGGTAAGCCTGTCTGACCTCAGATATCAAAATTCTCTGGTTTATTTCCCTTGTCAAACCCCCTCCCCCCTCCTCTGGGACTTCAGTAGAGTAGGGATAGAGCTGAGGTTCTCTTAGAGACCCTCACCTATGTCCATCTCCCTTCATCTCTCTCTCCAACCCCAGCACTGATGGGATAAAGTAGAGAGGCAGGGTGGGGATAGAAAGGGAGGGGAAGAAAGGGCAGAGAGAACACCCTGAGGTCCTGATCACCTCATTCAAGTTGCTGGGGGAAGCTCTGGAGTTTTCAGTCCCATAAGCAAATTAATTTCCTTCATTTTCTAGGGTTTTCTCATGCTTTCAGTATGAAAAGTCCAAATAAAATCAAAGAGGTAACTCAAAATTTTCAATGAAATGTATCTTTTAGATCATTTGATGGTGAAAATAGAAGGTGGTGGTAAGTCATGAGTTTGGGGATTTATTAAGGTGTCAGTTCATATCCATTGTGAACATCTACTGCATATGGTAGTTGAGTCAATGTCGTTTTGACATGTAGCATCTTTGCCATCTTTGTTTACACTTTCTCAAAGTCACAGATGATGGAGGATATCATGAGTGGTTTATGACTGAGGTTTCATACTTTATGGAGATCCTGGTTTAGAATTTGAAATCGGAAAGCTGTCTTGACATTTTTCTGATGTCTTTATTGTATTCTTGGTCAGTCTCAAGTTGAATTCTATCTTCATTTCCTCCCTTCCTCTCTCCTTTTTCTCACCATTGGGAAAATAGGGCCAATAATTCAATAAAAGAAACACTTAACTAAAAAGAGACATTTTTCAAGTAAATGTCATCTTCTAATGGAGAATTATTGCACTATATATATTATCATAGCTATAGCTGAACCAGTTTGAGGATGAAATGACTTGACAGTTGTTTCTTCTACATATATTGTTTCTCCGGAAGAAGAAAATACTAAATCAGCCAGGCTCCTACCCTGTAATGAACAGAAAAAATAAGGAGGAGCATAGGCAATATAGTTAGAAAAAATTTCTGTTGAGGTAATATTCCACATGTCATTATTAAAATATTAGTCTGATAAGGAACCCTCAAAGGATAGTATTTGACTAAAATTATGAAAAACCTAAAAAATTTCCATCAAACATTTTAAAATCATTTTTTTCCTGATTAAATAGTCATAGTCACTCTTTATAGTGAATTTTGAAACTTTAGGAAGAACTACAATTAATTAGTCTTGAAGTTGTCACTCAAGTGTTTAAATAAAAAGGATAAAGGTCAAATGACTAAATACCGCTAGTTAGTAACTATCCTCAATTTCATACACAAAGATATTTCAGGACTCATAGATTTGTAGCTCCTTAGTGGCAAATATCCTCTGGCACATAGTTTTTTTCACATAAACTCAGAGTTCAATAGCTACAGGCTATAAATCTGTTGAAAATTGGCCTCGCACAGAGGCAGAGCTAATACAGATTCTTCCTTATTTTTCCCTCTGTTTCTAATGAATAATCTGCTTTTTGAAGGTGGACAGAACAGGCCAGTGTCTCAAGGCACATAGGGAGCTGACAAAGTTGGGTGCAGAGTAGAACCAAATGGAGATTACCAGGATAAACAGTCACTCACCATCCCACTGTTAATCTGAAATTCCGCCTGATGCAAGAATGGATCTTCTGCTTTCCCAGACTTCTCTAAATGTGATTTCCATGGTCAACTGTAAACAGAATGTGCTCTGGCTGTAGCCTACCTGTGTTGGACCCTGATTCCTCTGAGTCTGTGACCTCTGGGCAAGGAAATGACTGATTTTGCTCATTCCTCAGTTTCCCCAACTACAAAATGGAGAAAGTGTGACAAAATAAACTCGCAGGGTGGTTTTGTATGAATCTGATGATAAAATTCATGCCATGTGTGTAGCCCACTACATTGTACAACAAATAATTGCATATCACCAGATATTTATAGATCTCAGGACTATGCACACAACCTCTGTGTAACTTGGAAGTTTAAAGACTGAGAGAACCCCAATAGATACACACTCAAAGTCATGCTGTAGAATGTGAAACAGATTTTTTTTCTAATAAGTGTTTTTTAAATAGGTATTTCCAGAGTTTTGTCAGGGATTATAAAGAGCCATAAACACCGAGGAAGCCCATCATTTACCTGGCTGCAGGAGCATTTCCTTACGTTCCTTGAAGCTCTGATCTGCAGTGATAAGTAAAAATATTCTCTTCTTTCTCCCTTCAGTCTCAAAGCAAACTGCCTGCATTGAAGGGAGCCTGGTGTTATTTTGAACTTAACAAATGAAAAGGGGATTTTTCTAATTTTTTCTCTATTCAGTGGACCATAATTTTTAGGTACACTCTGATGTATATATCATATCATCGCGTAAGACTCCCATTCACTTCAAAGAGAACGGCACACAAGGCACACAAAGTGGTAAGAAACATTTCCAGAACATAATGAAGTATTATCTGAAGCAGTGCTGAAGCAGATGTCTTGGGAGAGGAAACAGTAGCGGTGTAGCAACTGTGTGAGCTGCCACAGTCAGCCCCAGGTCACTCAGACTTAACGAGATCATGCTGACGGCCAACCAGAAGGGCAGAGCTGGGGAAAAAAAAAAATGCATTGTAGTCACTGTTGTTAAATAAAGGCCAGCTTGTACATGGGACTTACTGGCGGAGAGGGCCGGTCATTCATAAATCTGCCGAGTTTCAGGGAGCTGGGGACATTGGGAAATGACCAAGACCCATGTTGGGAACCCAGGAAGCTCCCAAAGTTGTATTTTCCTACTACATCTGGTTTTGTCCTCTACTAAAAGTTAGGCATTACAGTCAGAAGCAATATGGGATCCTGGAAGAGAGGTTGGGCCCACCACTCCTGATTTGCATGGGCTTTTTACTCCAGGTCCTGTTACAGGCACGCCATCCCTGACTATAGTTCACCTGTATCTCAGCAAGGTTGGAGCCATGGACTCGTGCTTGGCTTGAGCATGGTGAAGAGAAGATTTTTACCACTGAGGAGACTGCCTTGCTTCTACCCTAAGCCTTCCCCATTGCCTCTTGGAAAACTCCAAGGCTCCATATTCTGGGACTGGGATGAAGAGAGGCAGATGGTCCTTAGACAGGCTTAGAATTGGGTTGAGGGTCTAGTATCCCAAATGTCATTCTATGGAAATCTCTTTACTTAGGAGAATCCTCAGGGCTGCAGCTCCTGTGCTTGGCCTTCAGATGGGAAATGCAGAAGACTATGAATTGAGCCGAGCACAAGGACCAGAGGTTCTGCAGGTAAAGAGCACGGGAGGGGTAAAAGGATCATTGCCCTTTATTTTTAAAAATTTCCCGGACCTCTTTTGTGACTGTAATACTTACTTTTTAAGAGAGTACAGAACAAGATGTAGTAGGAAAATACAACTCTGGGAGAAAGCAGATTTTATTGCCCATGACACAGTGTTCTTTGGGTTGCACCAGAGGATTACCCACTGCCCACTGCCTTTGCTGATCAGTTGCTAAGGGATCTGATTAATGGAGCAAATATGGTTTTGGCATAACAATCAAGATGGGCTCTTTAGACAAAGCAGGATTTGTCTACTTTACCCAATGCCCATTCAAGATGGACAAGTCGACATTTAAAAAATGGAAAACAGATGTTTCATACAAAGCTTTAAAAGTGTCACGTATAGATGAAGGGCCCCGGCTACTCAGATGGATTAGATCCAAGAAGGGAATGTGGAAAAATCTGGCATTTCATCTAGCAGGCGTAGTGTGCTCTAAAATAATCATCGTTTACCTTTGAATAAAGGGAAGGTATTCAGAATTAGTAAATCAGGATAGAATGGGTTCTGAATGACTCAATAGTCCTCACACTAATTGTTCTCTAGCTTTACTGAGGTGTAAATGACAGATAGAATTGTGTATATTTAAGGTGTACAATGTGATGATTTGATATATATGTACATTGTGTAACAATTACCACATGTTAATTAACACATCCATTACTGTCATCGTACAAATTATTATTCTAAATAATTGGTTTGCCAGATCATTATCACCAAGTTCCTTTTAATAATGCAACAAATAAAACTTTGAATAAAATTATAACTACGCCTATATGGGTAACTGAGTATCATTATAAATTCTGTCCACTGCACAACACTGCGTAAACTATATGTGACATATTTAGTAAATTTATTTCATTCTCTTAAAGCAAAGCAAAGCAAAGCAAAAGGAGAGAATCTGAAAAGACATGTGTATGTTTAAACATTCTAAGTAAATACATGGTTTTTAACTCTCCAGTGGAACAGTGTCTCCTTACAATGACCTGGGGAACCTTTAAAAAGCACTTATGCGAGGCTTCATCCGTAGATATCCTGACTTCATTTGCCTGTGGTGGAGCTGAGACGCTGGAATTTTTTAAAAGCTCCTCAGGTTATTTTAATGTGTAACCCAATTGGGAACTCCTGCCTCAAAGTAGCCAGGTATCTAAAATGTAGGGCTACGTTATAACTTTTGAACCCGCCCCCTGACAGAGATGTACTGGACACCGCCGGGGGGCCACGCCCTGTGTTTATTACGAGCGGCCTGCGTCTCTGTTTAGGTCCTCAGTAGCCCTGAGTGGGAACACGGACTCTGGCGTAGAAATGCCTAGTTTGGAATCCTGGCTCTCCACCTACTACCTATGTGACCCTGGACAAGTTACTTACGTTCTCCATTCCCCAGTTCCTTGTGTGGTAATGGTGATCATAGCAGAGTTGTTGTAAAGATTAAATAAAAACGTACGCATAATTAATACATATAAAGTCTTTAGGACAATTTTTTTTTTAAAGATTTTATTTATTTATTTGACAGAGAAAGACACAGCGAGAGAGGGAACACAAGCAGGGGGAGCGGGAGAGGGAGAAGCAGGCTCCCCACAGAGCAGGGAGCCTGATGTGGGATTGGATCCCAGGATCCTGGGATCATGACCTGAGCTGAAGGCAGTTGCTCAACCGACTGAGCCACCCAGGCGCCCCAAATGTCACCAATTTCAACAAGAGCCCCTATCTACTTTTTTTTTTTAAGATTTTATTTATTCATTTATTTGAGAGAGTGAGAGAGAGAGCACACGAGAGGGGGGAGGGTCAGAGGGAGAAGCAGGCTCCCCACCGAGCAGGGAGCCCGATGCGGGACTCGATCCCGGGACTCCAGGATCATGACCTGAGCCGAAGGCAGTCGCTTAACCAACTGAGCCACCCAGGCGCCCTGATCGCTACATTCTTTTTTTTTTTTTTTCTTTTTTCAAGATTTTATTTATTTATTTGAGAGAGAGAGAATGAGAGACAGAGAGCATGAGAAGGAGGAGGGTCAGAGGGAGAAGCAGACTCCGTGCTGAGCAGGGAGCCCGATGCGGGACTCGATCCCGGGACTCCAGGATCATGACCTGAGCCGAAGGCAGTCGCTTAACCAACTGAGCCACCCAGGCGCCCTAGGACAATTTTTAAAGATCTTTCCTTACTACTGAAAAGAACCTGGCTCTGAATCTTACCCTCTATCTCCCACTCACAAAGGGGCCAATAGCTATAAAGTAAAAACAAGCATTACATTTTTCGTTTCCAACAACGTCACCCCCAGGATTTCACATCATTTCCCCGCTTTGTTAACGAGACTTTCTAGCAAAAGAGATGAGGATGCTTTTGAGGGGTCTCTAGTTTTGTGTTTCTCAAGCTTTGGTCCGCGGAAACCACCTGAAGTACTTCTCAGATGCTGAGTTGCCTGCGACCCATTACCAGATATTCCGGAGATGGTTCTTACCTACAATCAAGTCTGACAGCAATAGCTCCAGCCCACGCTATTGAAATGGGCATTCGTAGGAGACTTATTTCCTCTTTACCTTCTGGCTCTAGTGTGTCTTCAGGAAGAATTTTGAAAAAAAAACCAATACAAGGTGTCTGTTGAAGGACACGGTGTTGCTGTTGCCAATGTGCCTATGTAGGAACTGCATCAAGACTGTAGATTTTGGGACGCCTGGGTGGCTCCGTTGGTTGGGCGACTGCCTTCGGCTCGGGTCATGATCCTGGAGTCCCGGGATCGAGTCCCGCATCGGGCTCCCTGCTCAGCGAGGAGCCTGCTTCTCCCTCTGACCCTCCCCCCCTCATGCTCTCTCTCAATCTCTCTCGCAAATACATAAAAAAGCTTAAAAAAAAAAGACTAGATTTTGACTTTGTGTGACGAAGCAGTTTCTCTCTAAAGGAATATTTACCACTTCATATAATTTTTGATGTGTGGAATTCATGCTAGAATCCTAAAGCAAAAATTCAAGCATAGAAAAGGCAATATACCCAAATTAAGAGTGCTGTTTGTAGATCAGGAATACATGAGTAATTTTTCTTTTCTTTTCTTTTCTTTTTTTTTGCATTTTGTTTTTTACTTTCTGTTTCAAATATCCCATAATGAATATATATTGTTTTTATGATGGAAAATTATATAAAATACACTAGAAGAGAGTAATGTCTTAGAGAAAGAGAAAACTAATGAATTTTTAGTATTAGATATAAAACCAGGTTATTAACTGGTGGATTAGTTAGCTGTGAAAAATGTTTTCCTTCCCTAGAAGCTTAAAAGTAATATTTGCACTCATTAATTGGGAGGATAAAATCCAGTTGAGTGTTAGAGATGACTAGGAGAGCTCTATGGTCCACCCCAGCTCTGGATTTGTACCAGAATCTTTTCCTTCTACTTTAGACAATTCTGTGAGAGGCATAGCTGCTTTTCAAATAGAGGATCTCTGTCTACATTTCAGCTTTTAGCATTTTGTATTTATTTGGCTGTCCTTTAATTACTTGATTTTGATGAGATCTGGAATGTTACTTAGGACCCTTATAACATATCTTAGGTTTTTACTGAACTTTGAAAAAAATACTAAATAATCAGAGGTTTTGAAAGGCATATTTTTCATAATTAAAAAATATTCATAGTGACAGATAACAGAGCAGTGGTGGCTTTGGAAGGAGGACAGGAAGGTGTGGAAGGATTACAAGTGGCATGGAGATACATTTGGGATTGGTGGATAAGTTCATCCTTTTTATTTTAGTGATAATTTCATCTATATGTTGTAACTTATCAAATTATACAATTTAAATACAGTGATTATACCTAAATGAAGATGTTTAAAAATAGAATTCAGTGTATCCTATGAATGGTGGTTAAGGGGCTTTAGCTTACATTAAGCTACTAAGCTACATCTAGATCCCCTAACATTAAACATTTTTATCAAACTTAGAAGATGGAATGTAGCTTTTCTTTCCAGGTAAAGACCTTTAATAAAATCTCTGAGAAAGAAAAAAAAAAAAAAAGAAGTTGGAATGTAAAATTTAAGATGATACTAAGCTAAACAGAACAACAAGAACTGTGGTGCAGTCAATGTCTGTGTGAAATGAGGATATGAAGTTAACAAACTGGAAGTTAACCAGTAACTAAGCTACTGTGCCTTTAAGTTATGAATATACTTCCAGCTTCTATGGTCATAACTCAGGCTAACTAAACAGAATCCCTACCTGAAGCAATTTTGTTGGTAACTGTTGGTTGTAATCTACCAATGTGTCTTATGGAGGGTACCTGCCCATGTGTGAATTTGCAGATAACACTCAATGAATGATAATAAATAAATTTAAAATTCCAAGATGAACATCAACCTGCGAATGTCGGCAGTTTTGCAATGGGAACAAAGTGGGGCTTCACTGTAAAACTTGGAAATACTGTTCTTGCTATATAATATGATTTCTTTCTTTCTCATCTCAGTATATTGAATTTGGGGGTTCGAATTTTGCTTTAAAATTCAGGCAAATAACCAAAATCATGCTAAGTCTCCAATCATAAGAGAAGCGATTTCTACATGAAGAAATGCAGAAGTGAGGTGAAAATATTCTTTTGATCCAACAGATCAGCTGTGGTACTTGTGTTCTACAAAGACACAGACATTTGAGTCACTTTGATCTTCCCACCATTTACAAGGGCCACAGCTGATTGGATTAAGAGACACTTGCTTTCAGAGTTATCCTACTACTGAATATGTAGAAATAATTTAAGTCTAATTAACAAAATACTTTTAAATTCTAGTATTTCATACATCCAGTTGCAAAGGACATTTGTTGACATTTTCATGTCAAACTGCTAATGTTTCAAATAATAACTGATAACCAACTGGAAAACCTACTCTTATACAGAAAAAGGTCCTGTATGAGAGTAAGTTTTGTATATTGGCCAAAATAGGCAGACAGTTTTCAATACATTTTCCCCCAAGCTCTTGAAGTGGAACTCTGGAAGCATTACATTAAAAAATTTGGAGGTTAATTTCCTAGAAGCGGATGTCATTTGCCAATTCACTCTGTTTAGCAACTGGCAGAGTAACTCTTCAGGGGAGGAACTAAACATGTATTTGGATTTTAAAGACCAGCAAGATTAGATTCAAATGCAATTTAACTAGGCCCAGGCCACAGCTAACTAATGAAGTTCATGAACAGTCATTAGAGTTCTTTGAAACTTCTGTCTCAAAATAATTAAGTCAGCACAGAGGTACTCACCAGGTGTTTGAGTAACTGGCTGGGGAAGATGCTGGTGACATTGAAAACTGAGGGAGAGTAGGGCATCTCTAATAAATACTCAGATCAGGAGTCTGGAAAATTGTGGTTATAATCACAGAGTAGTAACAGTAGTAATGCTTCTCATGGACAGTGTTTTTTTCCTAGAACAATTTGGGAGGTGGGGATAACAATAGATACGCTAATAATCAAAAGCTCAGGTCTATAAAAGAAGCATTCAGTGTCAAGAAAAAACTTGGGATCTTTATAAGCCATGCCCTTATTGGACTCATGAGTGTAATCAGGACAGTGGCATAGATGGCTTGCTGTTCATTCCCAAGCCTCTCTTGCAATTTGGTGTTATCATGTGACTAGGTTTTAGCTAATGACCAAGAGATGAACTTTGGCAAGCCTGACACAAGAACCTGGTGTAAGAAACTCTCATAGGTGAATCTCCTAGCTCCTTTCCCTCTGGCTGTTTGGAACGGAGGTCACTCTCAGCATGACCCTTGGGAGACATATGTGAAATGAAGTGAAATGAAAGACCGTTGAATATGTGAATTGGCTTCCACTGCTTAGGAACATCCTTTTTGGACTTCGTGTGAATGAGTAAGCCACTATGATTTGGGGGTTTGTTTGTTTCAGCGGCCAGCATCACCATAGTTAATACAACTGACAAAGCATTTATTATAACAACTTTATACCAAAGATAGGAGTATATTGAGGAAAATATTTAGTTTACAGATGGGGACGTGAACAAGAGAGAAGTTGCTACTTTTCAAATGAAGCATATTAGGTTTCTGTTGCATCAGGAGTTGGAACCAGGTTTCTTGACTCAGCTGTCTGATCCAAGAGATTGAAAGCAATCTCTCTCAACTTCGAAATACTGTATAATTGAAGCAAATCTTTCTTATGGCACTTATCACCATTTACTGTATTATGGATATTTGGATACAGATTTTATATAATTTATCCTGCTAGAAATTAAACTCATGGAGGCTGGGATTATGTTCTGTTGTATATCCAGAAATATCTTGTTCTATGCTTTGTTAAACACTTTAAAATCTCAATAATTGTTTATTAAATGAATGTTTGAGGTATCAGCAAATATTTTTATATAACATAGGTTAGAGACTATCTAGATATGCAGATAAATTATTTAATTTCTTCCTTATCTGTGGTTTTCTATGCCTCAAACATTTTGGCAATATTCCTCATCCAAGAGTTAAAAAAATAGGTTTTATTTGTATTAAGCACAGATTTTTTTTCTATAACTTAGGTGAAATTTGACATATTCTTATAAAAAATTACTGAGCTTCTAAGTTGTCACTTTTTTGAAAAAATATATATCAAGATTCCATTTGTTTATTTTTTGTGCTGTATACAAGTCACATGGACAACTGGAAAGGAATGAAAATTCTTTGTAGGAGCTGTGCTCATGCAAATGTAAATATATATGACTAAGCAGCTATAAAAGAACCCTTCATTTAATTCATTTTTTTAAATTTTGTTTTAATTAACATATAATGTATTGATTCAGGGGTACAGGTCTGTGATTCATCAGTCTTATATCATACCCATTGCTCTTTACATCACATGCCCTCCTTAATGTCCATCACCCAGCTACCCAATGCCCCGACCCCCCTCCCCTCCAGCAACCCTTAGTTTGTTTCCTAAGATTAAGAGTCTCTTATAGTTTGTCTCCCTCTCTGGTTTCATCTTGTTTCATTTTTTCCTCTGTTCTGCTATGATCCTCAGCCTTGTTTCTTAAATTCCACATATCAGTGAGATCATATGATCATTGTCTTTCTCTGATTGACTTACTTCATTTAGCATAATACCCTCTAGTTCCATCCACATCAGTGCAAATGGCAAGATTTCATTTTTGATGGCTGCATAATATTCCATTATATATATATATATATATATATATATATATATATATATATATATATACACACACACACACCTTCATTTAATTCTAGCAGTAATTTACATCATCCTAAAGTGAGACTAATAATTTTATTTTTAGGCATTCATTTACATATTTCTTTTCATCAGTGATTCTGAAATTTTGTACTCTTAGATCTTAAAAAGTTTCCTTTTCATTTACTTTGATAGGAAAAAAAAAAACCCCACCTTTGCCAAATGCCCTGTTTAATGAAGGGCTGAGGATATAGCCAAAATACAAATTAATTATATTTATTAAGGATTTTATTAAGGTATTAAAGGATTATATTTATTATATTTTATTTATTTATTTATTTATTATATTTATTAAGGATTTGATTAAGGTATTAAAAATAATTAGAATGATCAAGATACTTAATATAAGAATATAAATTAATATTTAAATGTTAATACTAGTCAGTACAAGCTAGTACTAATGCTTTATAATATAAGTCACTTTATGCAAGAACACATAATTTAGAAATCAATAAAGTTTAGAAATACTACCATAATCTCGAAGAACACTATATATTTTTTTCTTTTCACATGGTGTATATATACTTTTTCCTATGTATTGTTAGACATATTATCATCACTATTACCATATTAGACATTGTGATGAGGATAACAAGCTCACATTTTGGTCTTTGTCCCTTAAGAATACATAGTCAGGCTGGAAAAATAAGGCAAATTCATAGTGATGCTATAACTTTGGTGCAGGTGCTAAATGTAGTGCCAATTAGGTGGTGGAGAGAATTTAAGAAAAGTCTTCAAGAATGGTTCAACGGTGAGGAGTGAGGGTCTTTTAAGCAAGAAAAAAAAAAAAAAACTAGTTGAGAACAGTGTGCAGATAAAATAGAATAAAGGAACAGTTCTTAACCCATTAGAATCATCTGAGGAGCTTTAAAGAGTCTTGTGCCAGGCCACACTCTAGACCTATTAAGTGAGACTCTTTGTGGACGTTATCAGGAATCAGGAATTCTAAAGCTTCCCTTTCCATAGGGAAAGCATGGAGGAAAGCATGTTGTAGTAAAAATCACATCTGCTTGGCTACCCTGTAGTAGAAAGGGACCAGATGGGAAGTAGTGTGAATGGAAATAAACAGGCTCACTGTGAAATCTTATAAATCTTAGTTGTTGGGAATTGAGGGAAACTGGAAAGAATAATGTGTTACTTTCAAGCTTTTAATTCCTAGCAACTAGAATGGTGTGGCAATTAATTGTCAGAAGAGAGAACTGGCCATAAGGTGAAGAGGATGACTTCAGGTGTAAGTGTATTGACTTTAAGTTAATACTGAAACATCCAGGTGGATATAGCTATTGTATAGTTGTCAGAACATTTTTAGATGCTTTTCTCTTGCAAAATTTATTACTATAAATACTGGTGTTTCTGTTGCATATCAAAATTATTGACAACTTTCATACTGTTTTTTTTTTAATGGATTCTGGATTTAAAAATATTTTAAGACCCAAGTATCACATCTGTGAGCAAATGTAACTAAATTTTTCCCACAAATACAAAATTCAAAGTAGAATATCACCTCACTAAGCATGTTCCATTTGCTCCGACCTAGACTTAGCTCAAATACCCCAAAGCTAAAAATTAACTGTAGCCAGGCAGTTACTGATGAAATCATTGAATACAAACTGGTAGAAAAGGAGGTTCATTAAGTTGAAGTGCTAAGAAAAGCAGCTCAGTTGGATATTAAGTTGGATGTCAAAATCCTCCCCCATCAATACATGGAATAGTTTCTGTTTAGAGTTAAGCCACAAAAATATTCTAATACCTTTCATAATAATAATAAAACATTTTAGTTTGTGAAACTATCTAAATTCTAATCTTCCCTTAAACAGTAAATATAAGCCTTTTTAAAAAATATAACACACACTAAAAATTGAAATTTCTTTAGCTGATTGATTCTCTTTCATAACACCCTATATCCCTAACTTTGTATTAATTATCTCATGAACATCTTCTTCCTATTCATACATTGGAGATACAATTACTTACAGGAATATTGATAAAACCAGTTTGAACTTACATACATTTCCTCAAATTTGGTATTTATCACTCTATTCTCAAACTTGTAAAAAATATTATTGCAGATCTGTTACTGTTCTAATTATAAATATTACTCCCTTTAAATTGAACCATATATTTGAAAGTGCACTTGGATTAGCTATAAATGTATACTTCAAAGTCTAGGGCAACCACTGAAAGAAATAAGAAAAGAAGACAAACTAAGGAAGGAAAGAAAATGGAATCATATAAAATACTTACTTAAGTATTAAGTACAAAAGGCAGAAAAAGAGTAGAAGACAAAATAGGAATAAAAAACAGGGCAACAAATAGAAAACAGCCGCAGATATGGTATGTGTTAATTTAATCATATGAGTAATAACTTTAAACACCAGTGGTCTAAATACACCAATTAAAATACATGGATTGTCAGAGTGGATCAAAATATATACCCAGATATGTATTTTCTACAAGAAACCCCCTTAAATATAAAGATACATATAGATTAAAAATAAAGGGATGTGGAGTGGGGCGTGGGGTGGGAGGGATGGGGTGACTGGGTGATAGACACTGGGGAGGGAGGGTATGTGCTCTGGTAAGCGAAGTGGATGGAACTGGAGGGTATTATGTTGAGTGAAATAAGTCAAACAGATAAAGACATGTATCATATGATCTCACTGATATGAGGAATTCTTAATCACAGGAAACAAACTGAGTGTTGTTGGAGTGGGGGGTGGGGTGGGAGGAATGGGGTGACTGGGTGATAGACACTGGGGAGGGTATGTGCTCTGGTAAGCGCTGTGAATTGTGCAAGACTGTTGAATCTCAGATCTGTACCTCTGAAACAAATAATGCAATATATGTTAAGAAAAAAAAAGAAAAGAAGATAGCAGGAGGGGAAGAATGAAGGAGGGGAAATCGGAGGGGGAGACGAACCATGAGAGACGATGGACTCTGAAAAACAAACTGAGGGTTCTAGAGGGGAGGGGGGGTGGGAGGATGGGTTAGCCTGGTGATGGGTATTAAAGAGGGCACATTCTGCATGGAGCACTGGGTGTGATGCACAATGAATCATGGAACACTACATTTAAAACTAATGATGTAATGTATGGTGTAATGTATGGTGATTAACATAACAATAAAAAATAAAAAATTAAAAAAACATAACAAAATAATAAATAAATAAAACCAAAAACTAAAAATAATAAAAAAAAAAGGGTTGGAGAAAGATATACCATGCTAACACAAATCAAAAGAAAGGTGGAGTTATGTCAATTCCAGACAGAGAAGACTTCAAAGCAAGGAAAATTATCAAGGATAAAGAGGGACATTAAACGATAATAATGGGATCAATTCTCTAAGAAGATATGACAACCCTTAACGTGTATGCTCCTAACAACAGAGCCTCAAAATACGTGCAGCAAAAACTGATAGCAGTACAAAGAGAAATAGATGAATCCACCATTATAGTTGGAGACTTCAACATCCCTCTATGAGAAATGGACAGATCCAGCAGGCAGAAAATCAGTTAGGACATAATTGAACACAACAACATCAATCAACTGGATATTACTGGCAAAATACACAAAAGATTCTATAAATTAACAGGCAAAATATATAAGTATTAAATACCCAAAATCTTTAATAGATACATAAGTGAAAGCTAAATGATTATTCTTTAATGTTTATTTTAATAAATATTTTATAAGAATAAAAGCAATTTGCAATTCTCACATTTTGTTTTTAAAAACATAAACTTTATTTTTCTAGTTTTTGAATTAATTTTATTTTACATTTTAAATACAAATATATTAAGCTTTCATATGCATTAAATCCTATTACATTATGTATACTTAAATACTTTGGATCATTATAACCTATAGAACAAAAACTGAGTAAAAATCTTAATTATAACAAAACAAAGATATTGCTGAAATGAAGCAAAAATAAATGTTATTAAATAAAATATAATAATTCATAAGCTGAATGAGATTTCATTTTTATAATATATTGACATCATTTGCTCATCAATAGAAATCCCAAACATATGTAATAACAATTTAGTCATCACTGATATATTTGTGACTTTCAGTCATATGAAAAACCATAGCTTTACACCTATTTTTCATTTTGTTTAAAAGTGTATCTGTCAAAGGAGGAAGATACATCAAAGGTTGTTAGCATGACTTATAACTTTTAAATGTTGAGACATAGAGGACATGGGCTCCATTCCATTCATACTCCTTTTCCAAGCTCCTGGAACGTTAGGGCAGGTCTGTGGTATCTGATTGATTTGCCAGACTTGGGCAGGGGAGCATCACAATGTTATCCCTTCATGGCACATATAGGAAATGAAAATTATAAAGGAGGTAGGTTAGGATATTTCTAAAAGGTTTATTGAAAAGAAATGTTTTCTTTTTATTATATAATTTAAAGAGAAATATAAAGTATTAACAGACATAACAAATATTGAACTTGTACTCTACATTCAAGTAAAATATTTTCAAATTTTAAAATGAGAAATAAGATTTCTCATCTACATAATTGTTTTATATCTGGCTTTATGTTTGAGATGATTATTTATCATTTTGAATAGAGATGTTTTATGTGATCTCCAAATTCTTAGTAGTAACTATAAAATATGTATTTTCCCAATAAGAATAGAATAAAAAAATTAAGTTATTATACATATTAAACTGTTTAACAATTTATATCATATATAAGCAAACATTTTTATTTTATTCACAAAGTTAAAAATTTTGTGTAATATGATTTTTTCTAATCACTACTGAAGAATAACATGTATATTAATTGCATCAGTTTCAAGTATAACATTTTATGAATTTTGACAGTTGTACATACTGATGGACCTCCCCATGGTAAAGATATGGCACATTTCCATCATCCTCAAAGATTCCTTGTGCCCCTTCTCAGTTCATCTTGTCCTTTGCTCCAGGCCAGAGGCAACTACTGATTTATATTTTGTCACTATAGACTAATTTGCATTTTACATCAATGAAATCCTATTGAATGTACTATTTGGTCTGGATCTTCATTCAGTATATTGTTTTGAAATTCGTTTATGTTGTTGCATTTTTTCAATAGTTTATTACTTTTTATCACTGAGTAGTATTTTATTGTATTGTACTTTTTTTTTTTTTTTTAATGTATTCCCCTGTAAGTGGCATTTGGTTTGCCTTCACTTTAGGGCTCTTCTGAATGAAGCTGTTATGAACATCTGTGTGTAAGTTTTTGTTTTTTGTGTTTTTTTTTGAGGGACAGAGAGAGAGAGAGAGAGTGAGTGCACGAAGATGGGAGGGAGAGGCAGAGGGAGAGGGAGAGGGAGAGGGAGAAAATCTTAAGCAGGCTCCACACCCAGCACAGAGCCCCATGCAGGCTCAATCTCATGACCCTGATATCATGACCTGAGCTGAAATCAAGAGTTGGATGCTTAACTGACTGAGCCACCCAGGTGTCCCTGTGTATAAGTCTTTGTGTGGATATATGTTTCCATTTCTCTTGAGTAGATAAATACATAACGCTGGGATATCTGCCTATATGATACGTATAGTTTTAATTTTTTAGGAAGCTAACAAACAGTCTTCCATAGTGGCTGTACCATTTCATTCCCACCAGCATGAATAAGAGATCAAGTTGTTCCATATCCTTAACAACACTTGATATTATCAGTCTTTAAAAATTTTAGCCGTTTTGGTGAATGTGTAGTAACACCTCACTATGATTTTAATTTGCATTTTCTTAATGAATTATAATGTTGAACATTTTAAAATTTGAATTAATTTTGAATCTAGCCCACATACTCATGCCATACGATGACATTCTAATTTGCAGAATACCTGTGTCTTTTTAGACAAGTGACCTTGTTTGACAACCATAAAAATATTTGATAAATTTCGCATGGAGTTTCTTCTCATGATTCTTGCTCAGCCTCTCCATCACTCACCACTCCGCATTCCAACTAGCTTTTCTTTGGACTTCAGGCTGCTCCCATTAAAGACCAGGAATACAAACTTCTCCAGCAGCTCCACAGGAGCACATCTTGCTTGGGCTGCTGAAAGTAGATGTCATCATGGAGGAACGTGTTGTTGGGTATGCTCTATATATTGCAGTAGGGCAGCAAGTGTGAATGTGACTCTCCATTCTGCCCTCTGGGGCAAGATAGTGCTGCACCATCAGACTCGGTTCTACTGAAGTTCCTGTCAAGGAGACCTAAATGATGGATCTTTTTACTGGGTGGAGGCTGCTGGCCCAGGGTCCATCTATTCCAGATATTGCTCCTCTGCAGCTTCTTGGGCAGAACTTTTACCTATCTGTGCAACATCAATGCACTTTGGCACTCTGGCCAAGATGCTTTAGACCAGACTCTTTCCACCTGAGGCTTATTACATAGCTTTTTCAAAAGTTTTCAAGAAGGAATTTTCTCACAGAGTCTCTCTGCTTAAGAACTTTTGGACCCAAAGAATATTTGGTGGAGTTGGTTAAAAGCATATTTTATATATGAAGCTTTGTTATAAGGACAGATGCAATACTTTGGACACACTGTGAATAATGAACACACAAGAAAATTGCACATTTCAATTTTTCAAAAATGTTTCCAAGATTCAGGAATGACAAGATTATAATGGTTGGTATGCAGAAAATGAGGCACCATAACTTATAGGCTTTAAAACATTCTGGGCTTACCTTTGTGATGTGTGATTGAAAAATGGAAGAGCTCTCCGTTTGATTTTCTTTTCCATCTGTTTTTTTCATTTAACTATCCCAGGGCTATATCATTTATCCCTCAAAATGGCCTCCTTTTTATTTGACCAAGTTTTTTTTTTTAATTTTTTCCTTTTTTTCTGAAAACTGGAGCCCATCTTGTGTTCTGTAGGACTCTACTCCATGTGTCAAATATTCCATTACCTGGTATTAGTAGAGTAAAAGCTTTCTACTTTTGATCCATGAGCTAAGATGAGATAAAAATTCACTTAACACAAAGTTTTTTAGCAAAGATATAATTAGAATTTGTATTTGTTCAGTTAAAAGATAAAATAGAGAAGCCTATATTTTACTTAGAAAAAATGAAGTTTCATTTACTGTACAAAATAAGTGAATCTGTACACATTAATCACAATTACTTTGTAAAAGGCTATGGCATATATTTTAAACAAATAAACAATAGATCCTCTGTTCCAAGGAACATTTCATCTAAGAAAAATTGATTTTGTAATTCAAACCAGAAATTTCTCTAAATATTCAGCCTATATTGGCTCATTTTGTATGCCATTTTATCTGGGCAATTTCTGTTGACATTTTTCGTGTTCGTAACTTCATAGGCTGTGGTCATTTGTTACCCAGGCATCACCCATCTGCACATATATTTGTCATTCTTCTGCTGAATTTGGCTCTAGTTGGGCAACAGGAAGTTAGAGCTAGTAGAATAATGCTGTTATATGAAGGATATCATTAGAGGACAAAATTGTACTTCAAAGACTAAGCACATATGGTTTTGACTTTTATAAAGATGGCAGGTGGACATGAAGAAAAGGTTGATTTCAAATTTATTTTCATGATAGGAACTTCTTAAAAGTCTGAGGAAGATTAATTTCCAATTTGGAATTCCTAATAACTGAAACATGATCAGGGTTTTACAACTTCCTGAGGTAAATTTTCTGGATGACCAAGCCATCTTCATGTAAACCAAAGGAACAATTTAATATAGGTATCAGAATGATAGGACACTGACAAATGTTGACAAGAGAAGCATTAGAAAGCCAACACATGTAAAATACAATCTATTTGAAAAGTTTTAAGTAGAGGATTTATAACATTAGAGAATCAAAAAATAAATAATTGACTAAAATTTAATTTAATTTAAAAACTGTGATCCAGATAAAATCAAGCATGATTTCAAAAATCAGTTTTTATTTTAAAAGACCAATTTATTATGTATCTAATTTAATTTTGAATGCTGTTCAGCATATGAGGGCTTTCTTTGGTCCTAAAATGCTAAGGCTTCTTTAATGATGATAATAGTTGGGTTTTTCTAAAAGCAAGTTTTTTTCTTCTGTAGTGATGATGCCTGCAATCAAAGAAGGGATAAAGATTGGATGAACATAAATGAGAATTTGACTTTTAGCAATTGTCCTACAGACATTCTCACATGCAGTATTTGCATATTCTTCAGCAATAATTACCAGAGCAAAAATATAAGAACTCACCTAAATGTCCATTTGTAGGGGACAAATTAGATCAGTCATGCTACAAATGAACACTGTAATACTGTACTCCCTTCCACATAATAACACAGATCTATATATAATGTTGGGGAAGAATCTCCATGATACAGTGATAGTATAAAAAAACAAAGCTCAGAACAGTATGAAGAGCATACTAGCATTTATGTAACAAGGATATAAAATATGCACATCCTTTACATATATAATTTTGGAAATAAAACCACTTATTCAAAATTTTAAAGTAAGGCGCTGTCTTCCCTATTAATATTCTACATACAAGGAGAAGAGAGAGACTACACAGTCCCCAGGGGAACCTCTCAACCCCCTCAGCTCCTGAGTGCCTTAAAATTACAAACATCTTTGTACACCCTTGTATGGAAGTAGTTTAGTAACTTGAGTAAGCAATCAGGGGCATTTTTATGAAATTTTATTTATTTGGAGTAAGAGCTTTCCTTTCTGAGTCCTGCTTTTTCTTTTTCCTTTTCAGTAATCAGTTTTGGGGAGATAAGGGGGCTGTTGGGCAGGGCTTCCCTTTACACTGAGAAGTTTTGGATGGAGGTAAACTAATAGAGCAGGCTTGTGGGCAATTCTGGAAGGAGAGGAGGAGGGACTGGGATCTTTATTATTTCCATCTTTGTGCCAGGCATAGTCATATACTTCATAGATCTTTTGTAGTTTTTAGTTTAATTCTCTAGTGTAGCTGATTCTGTAGTATACTGAGTTTAAGAAAAGGTTTTAAAACATTTTTGGGAATGCTGGATGGAGATTGATGATGAGTGGCAGAGGATAATTAGGTATCTTCTCTAAGTAAGAGATAGGTCACCTTTTGGGGTGGGAAATGGAGAGGAAGTATCTTCTCAGTAGACATTATCAACATAGTAAGAATTTAAGAAAGAATATTAATTAGCTCCATTCTTGGGCCCTAGACTGAGAAACTCCTGGAAACCACAATCCTTGGGAATGGCCCCTGCTGTTGTGGACCTTCTCTCTAAAAGCTGCAAAAGAGATTCCAGGTTCTCACAGTGAATATCCCAGACAAATTCCCCCATTACTCTGGTGGGGAAAGGGAAGAATAACCACTGTGAAACACACTCAGGGCTTCTCTATTACAAAGGCCTACAATTCAGGGGAAGGGATGTCACCAGAGGTCCATACTGAGATCTTATTCTAGCTGGGGAAAGGAAATTCCTTCCCATCCAGCCCCCTCCAGCTTTCCTGTCTCACCAAAGGGTGGTGATTGGACGTAGAGTCAGAGGGGAAAGGGCTTCAAGGAAACAGACTGGGGACACTGAAACCAAAGAAAGTGTAGGTGGTGCTCTGTGTAGGAGAGTCAGAAATACTTAGGAAAGCTACAGCCCGGAGGCATGGGCTTATTAAAAGCTGAAAGTTAACTGGAAGATTAAGACTGCTCCCCATTCCCCAAGCCTACCACTATACCAACAAGGCTGTAAATATAGTAATAGTGATTATAGCTAAAAGATCTGCCAGATACAGACAATCTCAGAAGGGAGTCCATAGGAAACTTGAAGTCAACAAGAGAGGTAAAATAAGGACACACTAGGAATCTGAAGCATCTGATAGCTGTAGTAGTAAGCATGAAATACAACTCAGCTCCTAACCAGATTACCATATTCTCTCACTAAAGATTTACTTGCTTAATGCCCATTGCCCAATACAATATGTTTGGTTTTCAAAAACAAACAAACACACAAATAAGCAAACAAAGCAGAAAACTACAAAGTATGCCAAAAGTATGAAAAAAACAAAACAAAACACAGTCTGAAGAGACAAACATCAGAACCAGACTCAGGGATGATACAGATGTTAAAATTATGAGACAGGGATTTAAAGTAACTGTAATTAACATATTAAGAATAGTAACTAAAAAAGTAGGCAGCATGCAAGAATGCTTTTGATGGGCTCACCAGTAGACTGGACACAGCTGGGAAAAGAATCAGTGGACTTAAATATAAGCCAATAGACACTATTCAAACTGAAATGCAAAGGAAAAAAAATAACATGGAGAGAAGAGTACAAGAGTACAAAACTCTGGGACAATTTCAAAAGATGTAAGTTATGAGCAATTTGAGTACCAGTAGAAGACAGAATGGAGCAGAATATTGAAGTAATAAGGACTGAAGTCTTTCCAAAATTAATGAAAAAAAAAAAAACCCCACAAACTGAGAATGCTACAAACAGTGAAATTGTCTGTCAAAAGTGAAAAGGAGAGAAAAAAAAAAAGTGAAAGAGAAATACTCTTTCACGCAAAGAAAAATTGATGAAATTCATTTGCCAGAAGTCTGGCCCTGCAAGAAATGTTAAAAGAAGTTTTTCAGGTAGAAGAAAAATGACACATCAGATATCCGATCTACATAAAGAGAGAAGAGCATTAAAAAAGGAATGAATGAAGTAAAATAAAGTATTTTTATTATTATTAATTGATCTAAAGTGTAGCTATTTGTTTGAAGTTTAAAATTTAAAGTGCCAATGTAATGGATGATTATAGCATATGGTTATGTGAAATGCATTACAGCAATGTGACAAGGGATGGGAAAAAGGAATTGAGAATACTTGGTTTTAAGGTACCTGCATTATATATGAAGTGTTACAGTGGTATTTGATAGTGGACTTAGATTATTTTTTTTTAAGATTGATTTTATTTATTTATATATTTATTTATTTATTTGAGAGAGAGAGCATGGGGGGTGGTGAGTGTTGGAGGGAGAGGTAGAAGCAGACTCCCGCTGAGCAGGGAGCTGGATGCAGGGCTCCATCCCAGGACCCTGAGATCATAACCTGAGCTGAAGGCAGACACTTAACCCACTGAGCCACCCAGGCACCCTGGGACTTAGATTATTTTAAAATGAAAACCATAAACACTGGGGCAACCAGTGAAAAAAAATTAAAAGAAGTATAAATAATATGCTAAAAAAGGAAAAAAGAATCACATAAAAATTTCAATTAAAACCAGAGAAGGTGGAAAAAGAGAGGAAAAAAGAAAAAAAGAACAACTACAACAAACAAAATACAGTTACAAAGATTATAGGAATTAATCTAACTAAATCAATAATTACTTTCAATGGTAGTAGTCCAAATACACCAAATAAATGACAAGATTGTTACAGGGAATAATAATAATAATAATAATAATAATAATAATAATAATAATAAAAGACACAACTATAGAGATCCAACTATAGATATTCCTTATATTTAAAAAAAAAAACTTTAAATATAAGCACCCAAATTGGTTAAAAGTAAGGGATGGGGAAAAATATAACATGCTAATACTAAACAAAAGAAAACTGGAATAACTATATCAATTTCAGACAAAGCAGAGTTCAGAACAAGGAAGATTATTAGTGATAAAGAGGGGCATTACATAATGTTTAAAGTATCAATTTTGCAAGAAGACACAACATTCCTAAACTTCTATGACATAATAACAGAACCTAACATGCGTGAGGAAAAACTGATAAAACTTCCAGAAAAAAAATAAGCAAAGCCATTACAATAGTTGGAGACCTTAATACACCTTTTGCTGAATTGATACATTAAGCAGACAAAATCAGTAAGAATATACATGACCTTAACAGCACTATCAGCTAACTTGAACTAATTGATAGTAAAGAGTGATCTATCAAATAATGGTAGAATATACATTCTTCTTGAGCTCACATGGAACATTCCTAAAGGCAGACTGGATCCTGTACCATAAAACAATGACAAATAAAAAAAAAAAAACTATATGTATACAGAGTATGTTTCAGACCAATGGGAATAACTAGAAATCAATAATAGAAAGATAATTAGAAAATCACCAATTATTTGAAAATCAAACAACACAATTCTAAATAGAACATGGGTCAAAGATGTCAATCCTTCCCAGTTGGAGCTAGAGATTCAACACAATCCTAATCAAAACTTCAGCTAGCTATTTTAAGTTACAGTACTCAAGACCAGTTGGTAGTGGAGAAAAAATAGGCACATAGATAAATGGAACAAAATAGTGATTTCAGGAATAGACAAATATAGTCAACTGATCTTTGACAAAGGCATTTGAATGGAGAAAGAAGTCTTTCCAACAAACGGTGCTAGAGTAGTCCATATGCAAAAAAGTGACCTAGATGCAGAACTTAACACTCCACACAAACATTAGTTCAAAATAGAACACAGAACTCTATGTAAAATGCAAAACTATAAAACTCCTAGAAGAAGATACAGGAAAAAATATACATGTTCTTCAGTTTGGTGAAGTTTTTAGATATAACAATAAAAACACAACTCACGAAAGAAAAAAAATGGACTATTTTAATTAAAACCTTTTTCCTCTACAAAAGTAAATGTTAAGAGAATGAAATATAAGTTATGGACTTGGAGAAAATGTTTGCAAATCACATATCAGATGAAGAATTTGTGTCCACAATGTAAAAAGAACACTTAAAACATAAGAATAATAATAATAAACTCTTAAAAATGTGCAAAAGAAAAAAACAATATGCTAAAGATCTGAACAGACGCTTCACTAAAGAAGATACAAAGATGGCAAATAAGCATATGAGAGTATTCTCAGTATCATTTGTCTGACAAATTGAGAATTGAGAATACTAGACAAATTAGACAAAACTGTGAGAAGATACCACTGCATTTCTATTAGAATGGCTAAAATGATTTTTTTTTTGTTTTTTGTTTTTTGTTATTTTATTTAAATTCAATTAACATATAGTATATTAGTTTCAGATGTAGAGTTCAGTTATTCATCAATTGCATATAACACCCAGTGCTCATTACATCACTTGCGCTCCTTAATGCCCATCATCCAGTTACCCAATCCCCCCCACCTCCCCTCCAGCAACCCTCAGTTTGTTTTCTATAGTTAAAAGTCTCTTATGGTTTGTCTCCGTCTCTGATTTTGTCTTATTTTATTTTTCCCTCCCTTCCCCTATGATCCTCTGTTTTGTTTCTTAAATTCCACATATGAATGAAACTATATGATAATTGTCTTTCTCTGATTGACTTATTTTGCTTACCATTATACCCTACAGTTCCATCCATGTCATTGCAAACTATAAGATTCCATCCTTTTTATGGCTGAGTAATATTCCATTGTGTATATATACCACCTCTTCTTTATCCATTCATCTGTTGATGGACATCTGGGCTCTTTCCATAGTTTGACTATTGTGGACGTTGCTGCTATAAACATCAGCATGCAGGTGCCCCTTCAGATCACTACAGTTGTATCTTTGGGGTAAATACCCAGTAGTGCAACTGCTGGGTCATAGGGTAGCTATATTTTTTAACTTTTTGAGGAACCTCCATACTGTTTTCCAGAGTGGCTGTGTGAGTTTAAATTCTCACCAACAGGGTAAGAGGGTTCCCTTTTTTCTGCATCCTTGCCAACATTTGTTGTTTCCTGACTTGTTATTTTTAGCCATTCTGACTGGTGTGAGGTGTATTGCATTATGGTTTTGATTTGTATTTTCCCTGATGCTGAGGGATGTTGAACATTTTTTCATATGTCTGTTGGCCATTTGTATGTCTTCTCTGGAGAAATTTCTGTTTATGTCTTCTGCCCATTTCTTGACTGGGTTATTTGTTTTTTTGGGGTGTTGATTTTGATAAGTTCTTTATAGATAGTGGATACTAGCCCTTTATCTGATAAGACATTTGCTAATACCTTCTTCCATTCTGTCGGTTGTCTCCTGGTTTTGTTGACTGTGCAAAAGGTTTATAACTTGATGAAGTCCCAATAGTTCATTTTTGCCCTTGCTTCCCTTGCCTTTGGTGATGTTTCTAGGAAGAAGTTGCTGTGGCTGAGGTCCAAGAGGTTGCTGCCTGTGTTCTCCTTTAGGATTTTGAAGGACTCCTGTCTCACATTGAGGTCTTTCATCCATTTTGAGTCTATTTTTGTTTATGGTGTAAGAAAATGGTCCAGTTTCATTCTTCTGCATATTGCTGTCCAATTTTCCCAACACCATTTGTTGAAGAGACTATCTTTTCTCCACTGGATATTCTTCCCTGCTTTGTCAAAGATTAGTTGACCATGGAGTTGCGGGTCCATTCCTGAGTTCTCTATTCTGTTCCATTGATCTATGTGTCTGTTTTTTTGTGCCAGTACCATACTGTCTTTTTTTTTTTTTTTTAAAGATTTTATTTATTTATTTGAGAGAGAGAGAATGAGAGAGAGCACATGAGAGGGGGGAGGGTCAGAGGGAGAAGCAGACTCCCTGCCGAGCAGGGAGCCCGATGCGGGACTTGATCCCAGGACTCCAGGATCATGACCTGAGCCGAAGGCAGTCGCTTAACCAACTGAGCCACCCAGGCGCCCCATACTGTCTTGATGATTACAGCTTTGTAATGGAGATTGAAGTCTGGGATTGTGATGCCTCCAGTTTTCGTTTTCTTTTTCAACATTCCTTTGGCTATTCAGGGTCTTTTCTGGTTCCATACAAATTTTAGGAGTATTTGTTCCAGTTCTGTGAGACAAAGTTGATGGTATTTCGATAGGGATTGCATTAAATGTGTAGATTGTTCTAGGTAGCATAGACATTTTCACAATATTTGTTCTTCCAATCCATGAGCATGGAACGTTTTTCCATTTCTTTGTGTCTTCCTAAATTTCTTTCATAAGAGTTCTAAAGTTTTCTGAGTACAGATCTTTTGCCTGTTTGCTTAGGTTTATTCCTAGGTATTGTATTGTTTTTGCTACAATTGTCAATGAGGTTGGTTGCTTAATTTTTCTTTCTTCTGTCTCATTGTTAGTGTATAGAAATGCAACTGATTTCTGTGCATTGATTTTATATCCTGCCACTGGGCTGAATTCTTGTATGAAATCTAGCAACTTTTGGGTGGAATCTTTTGGGTTTTCCACATAAAGTATCCTATCATCTGTGAAGAGTGAGAGTTTGATTTTTTTGCCAGTTTGGATACCTTTTATTTCTTTTTGTTGTCTGTTGAGGCCAGGACTTCTAGTAGTATGTTGAACAACAGTGGTGGGAGTGGACATCCCTGTTGTGCTCCTGACCTTAGGGGAAATGTTCTGATTTTACCTATTGAGAATGATGTTTGCTGTGGGATTTTCATATATGGCTTTAATGATATTGAGATATGTACCCTCTATCCCTACACTGCGGAGAGTTTTAATCAAGAAAGAATGCTGTATTTTGTCAAATGTTTTTTCTGCATCACTTGAGAGGATCATATGGTTCTTGTCCTATCTTTTATTAATGTGATGTATCACATTGATTGATTTGTGGATATGGAACCACTCTTGCAGCCCAGGAATAAATCCCACTTGGTTGTGGTGAATAATCCTTTTAATGTACTGTTGGATCCTATTGGCTAGTATCTTGGTGAGAATTTTAGCATCCATGTTCATCAGGGATATTTGTCTGTAATTCTCCTTTTTGGTGGGGTCTTTGTCTGGTTTTGAGATCAAGGTAATGCTGGCCTCATAAAATGAGTTTGGAAATTTTCCTTCCATTTCTATTTTTTGAAACAGCTTCAGAAAAATAGGTATTAATTCTTCTTTAAATGTTTGGTAGGGTGGTGCCTGGGTGGCTGAGTTGGTTAAACATCTGCTTTCAGTTCAGGTTATGATCCTAGGGTCCTGGGATCAAACCCTGCATTGGGCTCCCTGCTCTGTGAGGGGCCTGCTTCTCCCCCTCCCTCTGCCTGCCACTCCCACTGCTCATGCTCTCTCTCTCTGTCAAATAAATAAATAAAAATCTTAAAAAAAAAAAAAATTAAACCCTTCTCTTTGAAAAAAAAAAAAAATCAATAAATGTTTGGTAGAATTCCCCTGGGAAGCCATCCAGCCCTGGAATCTTGTTTGTTGGAAGATTTTTTATTACTGCTTCAATTTCCTTGCTGCTTATGGGTCTGTTCAGGTTTTCTATTTCTTCCTCTTTCAGTTTTGGTAGTTTATATGTTTCTAGGAATTCATCCATTTCTTCCAGATTGCCTAATTTGTTGGCATGTAGTTGGTCATAATATGTTCTTTAATTGTATTTCTTCAGTGTTGGTTGTGATCTCTCCTTTTTCATTCATAATTTTGTTTATTTGGGTCCTTTTCCTTTTCTTTTTGATAAGTCTGGCTAAGGGTTTATTGATCTTATTAATTCTTTCAAAGAACCTGCTCCTGGTTATGCTGATCTGTTCTACTGTTCTTTTGGTTTCTATTTCATTGATTTCTGCTCTAATCATTATTATTTCTCTTCTCCTGCTGGGTTTAGGCTTTATTTGCTGTTCTTGCTATAGCTTCTTTAGGTGTAAGGTTACCTTGTGTATTTGAGACTTTTCTTGTTTCTTGAAACAGTCCTGTATTGCTATATACTTCCCTCTTAGGACAACCTTTGCCTCATCCCAAAGGTTCTGAACTGTTGTGTTTTCATTTTCATTTATATCCATAAAGTTTTCAAATTCTTTAATTTCCCAGTTGACCCATTCATTCTCTAGTAGGATGCTCTTTAACCTCTATGTATTTGTGTTCTTTCCAAATTTTCTCTTGGAATTAAGTTCAAGTTTTAAAGCATTGTGGTCTGAGAATATGCAGAGAATGATTCCAATCTTTTGATACTTGTTGTGACCTGATTTGTGAACAAGCATGTGATTTATTCTGGAGAATGTTCCATGTGCACTCCATAAGAATGTGTATTCTGTTGCTTTAGGATGAAATGTTCTGAATGTATCTGTGAAGTCCAACTGGGCCAGTGTGTCATTCAAAGCCCTGTTTCCTTGTTGATCTTCTGCTTAGATGATCTGTTCATTGCTGTGACTGGGGTGTTAAAGTCCCCTACTAATACCAATTGCTGGTTAGGATTTAGAACAATAGCAATTCTCATTCATTGTTTATAAGAATGCAAAATGGTATAGCTACTTGTAAGGTATTTTTGTAATTTCTTACAAAGCTAAAAATAATCTTGCCTTATGATCTAGCAGTCATGCTCCTAGCTATTTATCCAACTGATCTGAAAATTTATGACCACACAAAAACTCCATGCTAATGTTTACAGCAGTTTTATTCATAATTGCCAAACACTGGAAGCAACCAAGATGTCTTTCAGCAGGTAAATTGATATACAAACTGTAGTACATTCATACAATGGAATACATTCAGTGATAAAAAAGAATGAACTGTCAGTCACACAGGCACATGAATGATTCTTAAATTTATATTGTTATATAAAATTGAACAGATGAAAGAAGCCAGCTACATACTATATGATTCCATTTATATGATTTTCTGGAAAATATGAAACTATAGAAATGATATCAGGCTAGTGATTACAATGGTTTGGGTTCTTGAATAGCTAAAGCAAAGGAGATTTTCAAGGGTAGTGAATTTATTTTGTATGACATTGTAATGGATACATGGTGCCATGAGTTTGTTAAAATTCATAGAACTTTACAGCATAGTGAACCCCAATGTATGCAAATTAATTAAGTATATTTAGACCATCAGATCCTAGGGTTGAATGCAGACTGTGATATCTGAGTATATCATCAGTGAATGAAATATCCTCACTGGAGATTGTGGGGAGAAAATGTGCTGGCCTAAGTAATTTTGAGAATGAATAGAGATTAAGACTAAAGACAGAAGGAATTGTACATAAATAATTAAAAGTAAATAAATAAAAAGAACACTGAGTAAAAACAAAGAAAATCTGAATAAAGTGTAAACTTTAGGTGTACCTGTGTGGTTCAGTCAGTTAAGCAGCCAACTCTTGATTTTGGCTCAGTGCATGATCTCAGCGTCCTAAGATTGAGTCCCCCGTCAGGCTCCAGGTTCAGCAGGGAATCTACTTGAGGATTCTCTCTCTCTCCCTCTGCTCCTCCCCACTTTCTCTCTCTCTCTAAAATAAATAAATAAATCTTTAAAAATAAGTGTAAACTTTAGTTAATAATAATGTATCAATATGGTTCATTAGTTGCGACAAATAGACCATACTAGTATAAGATGTCAACAGTGGGGAAACTGGACGTGGCATATATGGGAATTCTCTGTACTATCTTCACAATGTTTCTGTAAATCTAAAACTATACTAGAAGAAGTAGTTTATGTCAAAAACATTTTGATGTAGACTTAAATAATTATGACGTTTATAATGCAATGAAGAGAAAAAGGAAAAAAGAATGGTATGTAGGTCTGAAGAGAAAGGGATATATGCATATTTGATCTGTTAGTTTTCTCTCTAGTCTTTTTAAACTTTTTAAAAAAAAATTTTTGAGAGAGCGTGAACGAATGGGGGAGGGGCAGAGGGAGAGAGACAGAGAGAGAGAGAGAATCTCAAGCAGGCTCCAGGCCAAAGGCAGAGCCCAATGCAGAGCTTGATTGCAGGACCCTGAGATCATGATCTGAGCTGAAATCAGGAGTCCAGTGCTTAATCGACTGAGCCACCAAGGCACCCCTCTTTCTAGTCTTTTTTAAAAAATAATGTTCCATGGAAATAAGGCACTGACTCTGAACAGTGATTCACAATAATCTTAAAGCATGCTAAAGAATTAGTAAATAGAAGTAAGTAATATATAAAAATACTAATACATCGTAACCACTTAGGATTTACTGTAAGAATGTAAAGATTCTTTAACATTAAAAATCAACTGATGTAACTCACTATGTTAATAGAAAAAAAGGAGAAAATTATATAATCACCTCAATAGATCTAAGAAAAAGAATTTGATAAAATTAAAAACTTTTAAGTGATAATTTTTAGCATCCTAGAAACAGAAGGGAACTGCTTTAAACTGATCTATCTACATCTCTCTATATCTATATCTATATCATCTATACCTATATTTATATATAGTTAGTATCATAGTTAATGGTGAATTATTGAAAGAATTCTACTCAAGATCGAGCTGGATATTGTATTCAGTGAAATTTAGGTAAGATAAAGGAAGGAGAATACATACAATGAAGAAATAGTTCAATATTAAAAATGACTTTCTTTCCACAAAGTAGTGATAATTGGGAAATGAAATTAAAATAAAAGATACCGTCAACAATAGCATCAAGTGCATCAAGCACTTAGGCATAAATCTAACAAAAGTTGTACAAGACCCATGCACAGACATTTCTACTAAATATTTCTGAGACAATTAAAAAAAACATTATATATGGAGAAATATATATTCCTGGTTTTGAAGACTCAATTCACTACGTGAATTCTACCCTAGTAGATCTATAAATTTAGTGCAACCCCAGTTAAAATTTTACCTGATTTTTTATTGTAGAAATTGACAAGATGATTCTAAAATACGTTTATCAAAGACACAAACAGCCAAGACAATCTTGATGAAAACCAGAGTTGGAGGATTAACACTACCACATATTAAGATTTAATATAAAGTTACAGTAATTAAGAACTAGAACACAAATATAACAGGGGAACTGAATAGAGAGTCTATAAATAGACCCCACATATACACTTAAACTTCACTTATGATGAATGTGACAACACAGTATAGTGGGGAAATAATGACCTTTTTATTATTTATTTATTTATTTATTTAATTTTTATTTTTTTTAAAGATTTTATTTATTTATTTGACAGAGAAAGACACAGTGAGAGAGGGAACACAAACAGGGGGAGTGGGAGAGGGAGAAGCAGGCTTCCTGCTGAGCAGGGAGCCCGATGCGGGGCTCGATCCCAGGACACTGGGATCATGACCTGAGCTGAAGGCAGACACCCAATGACTGAGCCACCCAGGTGCCCCAATAATGACCTTTTTTAATAAATGGTGCTGGGTCAATTGAATAGTCATATGCAAAAAAAATTCTTGAATGTCTATGTCTCATTATACACAGAAATTAAATCCAGATGGATCGTAAACCTAAGGTACAAAGTAAAACAATAAAGCTTTAAGAAAGTAAACAAAAGAGAGTATTTTCATGAAATTGAAGCAAAGTTTTTCTAGGCAGGACACTGACACAAAATTAACCATAAAGATAAGATTATGGGTGCCTGGGTGGCTCAGTCAATTCAGCACTACACATATACACTCGAATTGCTAAGATAAAAACTGCAGACAATACCAAATTTTTGTGGGGATATGGAACAAAAGGAACACCCAAATTCTTCTGTTAAGAGCATAAATTTGATCAACCACGTTAGAAAACTGTTTGATACCATCTATAAAGTTGACCTCTGCATACCCTATGATCCAGCAATTCTGCTTATGTTGGCCAAGACACATACAAGAATGCACAACACTAACCATTGAAAGGAAACAAATCAAATGTCTATTAATAGTTGCACATTCATACAATGGAATATTATACCTCAATAAGAAGGAACCATATCCTGCTACATGCAGCCACATGGATGAATCACACAAATATAATGTTGAAAATCGTGAAAGACTCTGGACTCTGGGAAACAAACTGAGGGATACTGAAGGGAGTGGGTGGGGGATAGGGTAGCTGGGTGATGGGTATTAAGGAGGGCATGTGTGGTGATGAGCAATGGGTATTATATGCAACTAATGAATCGTTGAATACTACATCAAAAACTAATGATGTATTATATGTTGGCTAATTGAACATAATAAAAAAATAAATATAATGTTGAATGAATGAAACAGGCACAAAATAATACATATCATGTAATTCCATTTCTAAGAGTTCAAAAACATGTAAAAGTAACATATTGGTAGATGTTAGATTTGTGGTTACATTTTAGGGAGTATTGGCTGGGAAGGGAGGTGGGGAGACTCTTGTGATGCCACTAATCTACTTTTTAACCTTGTTGGCTATTAGTGAATTTCTTCTTTGTGAATATTCATGAATGTGTACATTTAAAATTTGTGCACTTTTCTGTATGTAAGCTACATTTCAATAAAAAAAAATTTAGCCAATATATTCAAAGACATTAATTGAATATTAGGCAAGGCAGAAATTCTTAGTAACATGTGGCACCAATTTATTAAATGTATCCTTATTTACATGTTTGCAAGCTGTCCCCTAAACACACACCTTGCAATCGTCATTTTGATTTCACCACTGTTATTCATTTTGAATTTTTTACCCTTTCCCAAAATATTTTTAGCTCTTCTTGACAACTGACTCAAATCTCCAAAATTAATTGTTCTTATTTTAATTCTCAAGTCTATCACCATTATTCAGGTCCTTCCCTCTCCAAAAACTAAGTAGGCTTTTTCTTATCTGCCTCTTTTCCAATTTATTCTAATTGGACACAGGATACAGATTGATTTTCCTAAATTACTCTCCTAATGATGTGGGAAACAAAGGCAGAAGGAAATGTAGATAAAATTAAATGTCCATAGAACCTGCAGCCCATTGACAAATACTTGAGGCAGGCAGAATGTAATGTTCCTCCAGGAAGCTCTTAACTGTCTTAATGTTAATGCCTTGCTAGAGGGAAAAATAACCTTGGTTTGAAAATAGCAAAGCCTCCAGTATCCTGTGTCTTCTTTAGCATATGAAGATCCTTTTGAAACTTCCCTTATCTTTTCTTCCCCCAACCCCAAAGTATATAACCAGTTGCCCCTCACAATCCCTGGGCAGCAGGGAGCAGCAGTCTTTCTGCCCATGGGTCCTGTCCCCCGGTGCTTTAATAAAACCACCATTTTGCACCAAAGACGTGTCAAGAATTCTTTCTTGGCCATCAGCTCTGGACCCCACCAAACCTCACCTATATATTCCAAAAACTACATTATTTGGAACCCAACATGGTCTGCAAGAGGCCCTTAGGTCTGGGTCCTGTTTAGAGCCCTGAAAGTCTGGGATGGACCTCAAAGGCCATGTCAGGCCAGAGAGGACAGGGAATTTCCCCCAAACAAATGGAGTTTCCCAAGCAGCTGCTTGGGAATATTTCTTCAAGTCCCCATCCTGAGGTAGACTAACCAGGGACAGTTGGTTCCAATTATAGCCATTAACCCAGGAAATGAATGAGGGAGAAGCCTTCAGGTACATTAACATTAAGTCTAACTTCCCTGTCCTCTCTGGCCTGACATGGCCTTTGAGTCATTTCATCTATACCCTGAGCTTCGGTGCAAACTTGGTAAGTATTCCCTTTACTCATTCCAGGGCCTCTTCAAGGAGTATGGTCTTATTGGAACACTTTCATGCCAATTGCTCAGGCTGCAATCCTCTAGCCCATAGCTACTCTATGAGGAGGAGAAAGCCTACCTTTTGGCTAGAAATTAGTACCTTGCTGGAATGGTAATAAGACTCAGAAACTTGATGATCTCTCTTTATTCCTGTCCTCATACAAAGTTGTCTGTCTTTGGCACAGGACAGCCACCTAAGTCACTGGGACAGATGCCAATCTTAAGATTCTTGTGTGAGGTTTCCTCTTGATTGATCTAATGTGATCCCCTTCACATCCCTGATCTAGCTGCTTCTGGCTGTGGGACCTCCACTGGGAGCCGGCTGAAACCAGTACCCAATTGAATTAAAACCCAACCAGGGACCATTTCCTAGAGAAGTTGGCTGTAAAGACTCCATGTGATGGAATGTTGCTTAGATCATGATGGATTTCTATCTTTACTGTTTCCTTTCAATGTCCTCTACCAACTACTTAAGTTACAACATCAGGTACTTTCCTCTTGTAAAACTTCTCTAGTGTATTCCATAGGTTTAAAATGGCACTTCTGTGTGGCTTTCAAGGCAAGTCAAGGTACATGTGGCCTTCATGGTAAGGCCTTCACCCTTGGCTTCACCCAAGCCAAGGTGGACGTGGCCTTGATAGCAGGGCCTTCAAGGCAAGGTATACTTGGTTCATACGATGGCACCCACTGTAGTCTAGAATATGATGGGAAAGTGGGGGAGGGCAGGCCTCCTTCCTACAGGGCCTTTATGGCAGCTGCTGATCATAGGGATTTCTTTTGAGGGACTCCTCAGGTTGCTTTAACATCAGGGACCTCTGACATATCCGGAGCATGGGAGGCCACCTGGGAGTCTGAGTGGATTTTCTTGGTAATGGACCTTCTCTCTTCAAGTCCCCAAGGACTCTCCCTTGGGATGCCTCTTTAACCCACTGGAAATAATTAGGATTGCAAAATTTAAGGGTACTGCATGGTCTCAGTCAGATCTATCAGTTAGAGCTCTTCTGCAAGAAACCGAGTAAATAGACAGAGGTATCCTAGGTCTATCCCAGACTTTCAGGGCTCTAAACAGGACCCAGACCTAAGGGCCTCTTGCAGAACATGTTTGGTCATAACGAGACCAGTAAACTTCCTCCTGATGTTTTGGAATGTAATTATCTAAATAGGCCTTTTCCGAATAAACCCAAGTTACTGGAGGAAACACAGGCCATCCCTAGCAAAGGGGACTCTGACTCTTTCTCTCTCAACTGGTCCACCTAATAGACCCAGGTTACTCTAGCAGTACCTGAAGGCTTCTCCCTCATTCATTTCCTGGGTTAATGGCTATAATTGGAACCAACTGTCCCTGGTTAGTCTACCTTGGGACGGGGACTTGAAGAAATATTCCCAAGCAGCTGCTTGGGAAACTCCATTTGTTTGGGGGAAATTCCCTGTCCTCTCTGGCCTGACATGGACTGCCTATTTCCCTTTGTTGGCAGAAAAACATGGTGTCTGCTCCTCTGTTGGAGCTGATGAGCTCTAGATCCGGGAACCCTTTCTCTGCCTTCTGGCAGCACTTTGCCTCTTCTGCCTTCCTGTCCTCCTCCTCCTGTTTCTGCACCACCTTGGGTGCAGCCTGCAGAACTGTCTTCTGTACCAACTTCAGTGCCTTTAGTACCAGTGGTTCCTCCTCCTACCCTTGCTATCAATGAGTGAAGAAGAGCACACCCTGGATTTAACACCACCCACTTCAGATTTCCCCACCAGTGTCCCAGGTAAAAATGACAATGGGGAAAAATTGACTTTTAAAAGTGGATCCAGGTGAAACATAGTTTGGCATTTAAACTAATTCAAGTTTGTTGGTTTAATTAATATAGACCTGTCTTTAGAGTTATCAGCATTAAATGTGAAACTTTTATTCTACCAAGATTTACTGAAGATCATATAAGCTCATGTTATGTCTATTGCAATTTGTTAGCAAAAAGATGACTTAAGTGATGGTTAATTTTCTGTCTCAAAGTTTTCATGGATAATTGTTAAGATAACTTTCACAGTCTTTGGTAACCTGAAACTTGAAAGTTTTGCTTGGATGATAAATGGGATTGAATTTGTTGGACATCTAGGTCTTTTCCAAATGAGATAAAGTGGTAAAGCATTGATTACTGGATGTAGGTTTGAGCTTTTGACTTCTTATTGCAAAGAAACTAAGGATATTTGAATCTTGGTATACCTGCTTTGTGCTTAATAGATTCATAAATTTGCCATCTAAAGAATTCTGGTGTGATAGTTCACAATCGGTTACTACTTAGTTTTCACTGGAGACTAAGGTTTCTAAGAGTGCAAAATTCTGCTAAGTGTAATTAAGACTGATGCAAATAAGGGAAGCAATTCTGTATGTAGAAAGGTAGGAGATATGTAAGAAAGTTGCAAAGAATGGGAATGCATTTTTGTTCAAGGTAAAAGGTAATTTTGTCCTAAATGAGACTGGTTGTTTAGGAAGAAATGGCTTAGGACAAAATCTGAATGCAAAGGAAAGTTGTAGGTTTGTTGTAGGGAAACCTTTGGAAGGAATTTTAGTTGTGGTCAGGACGGACTAAGATTGAAATGAATGGATTTTAAAAGTATTGGGCATAGGATTGAAAGTCTGCTTTCTCTCAGTTAAAAAGACAAGGTTTTCTTGAATTATTGGTTTGCTCTTGCTAAAATATAAACAAAGATTTTTTTCTCTTTTGTCTGCCCAGAAAATGAATTTCTATGTTTTGACTTTATCAAGTCTTTGATTACTTGGTTAAAACTTCTCAGTATTAAAGGAGCTAAGTTTTGCTAACAACTATATAACCCTACATATTTGCCTTTTGAATCTCTTAATGTAACCTTGATTAAATAAAAAATAATTTTTTTAATGCTCTATAATCCTATTTAGGCATGTACTTAAAAACTTTCTAAGGTTTTAACAAACTTTCCAAGATTTAAATTGTAAATAAAGTCTCTGATTCATTGGGCCTTTTTATTTGGTATGTTAAGCTACTCTGGAAGAACTGTTTTAAGGAACTAAGGTTGACTTTAAGAAACATGAAGCCAATAAAGCCCCTTGGATGTGTTGGCCTGATACCTTGCTTAGAATTCCCAGCAGCCTTACCAGGTGAGTAAAGAATATCACTTCCTGGAAGGTGCAGGAACCTGAAGCATGCTTTGGGGATCTCGAGAAGAGGAATCTGCCCAAATCTTCAGGTATTTCAGGCATGTCTGATAGCAAGCACTTGGCTTGGCTTCTGGCCTGGAGAGGCTACTAAAAGCTCAGCCTAGAGATTCTTTATAAAAAGTTCCAGCAAAGCAAATTCTAAAAGATCTATAATCAATCACTATTCTTGCTGAACTTATGTAAATCAAAAGGTGAAATTTGTTTAAATTGGACTTGTTTTACAAATGAATTAGTCCTGATTTGGCTATCTTTGATTAAAAATGAGGGTTATTACAGAGAGAAAATGTTTCAATAACACATCTTTGTAGATATTAGATCTCAGCATTGAAACTCAAAAAAACTGGATTACTGGATTATTCTTTTACCAGTAGGGCTTCTTTGAATGAGGATCGCCCCCAAGCAACTAACAGTCATTGGTTATTATCCCTTTTGAGTTACTATATGGAACACCTTTTCTCACTGGAAACTATAAATTAATGGAGACTCTAATGCTCTGTTAAATTATTCACTTGATGCCGATTAATTCATAAATCTCTAAATGAATATGCAAACCATATCCTCCCTAAACCTGATCTGACAGTCACTAGCAATCCACCCCATATAAACCCTGGAGTCAGGGTTTATTCAAAGGATTGGAAGTCTAATACAGCAGGGGATTTAACTCTAAAATCGAAGGGCCCCTACCGGGTCATAGTATGTACTTCCACTACAGTAAAATTAGAGAAGCACTCTTCATGGGCTCATATATCTAGAATAAAACCTGTAACTCCCTCACAGGAAACCAGTGAGCAAACTAATGTGCCTTCTTATTTCTGTGAACCAGTGGAAGACCCATTTCTCTTCAAACATCAATAAAACCCTGGAGAAAATTTTAGTTAACTACCAAATGTCTTTTTATTCAGGCTTCTCTTTCTTATTATAATAACCTTCGCTTGTTGTCTTTTTCTGGTGTCTCCCTGCGTGGTGTCAAGACTCCTTCACTGCCATAACTTCCAGCTGACAGATGATCCTTTCTACTCAGGGAGGTTCGTATATGTTGTCTACTTGGATTGGCTGCCTCTGCCTTTGGTAACTCCTATATATAAATTCCCCAAATGTCCAATGTTGACCCATAGGTAGGGACATCTCTACACCCCTATTCAGCAGGAAGAAGTTAGAAGACAACATCAGTTCTATCTATCTCTATCCAAGTAGAGGACAACATCAGTTCAAAATTCTCACACAGCATTTTTCCCTCTAAATTATAGCTGAAATATATTTGCTTATTTATTTTTCATTTTGGGTTGGTACAGTATAATTTATTGATGGTACATGACAAGGTAGGGCTCCCCAATCCCCTCCTCTTCTTCAGGGGGTCTGGGATAGAGATCAAGAGATTCTCTGTACTGGGGGATGAGTTGGGGCAATGACTCCTCAGCAGCTAAGGGCCTCTCTCTTCTTCTTGCTCTCTCTGGGGCTCATGGTCCAAGGGGCTCTTACTCCTTGGAGGCCATCTGGACCATAACGTCCACCACCTGGTTGATGTAGCCAAATTCATTGTCATACCAGGTAATGAGCTTTGCAAGGTAGTCATTGAGAGCAATGCAAGCCCCAGCATCAAAGGTGGGAGAGTGGGTGTCCTGTTAAAGTTGTAGATAACCTGATCCTCAGTGTAGCCCGGCATTCTCTTGAGGGAACCTTTTGATGCCTGCATCACCACTTTCTTGATGTCATCGTATTTGACAGCTTTCTCCAGGTGAGTAAGGGACAGGCGGGGCTATGTAGGGAGAGATAGATAGGGGGCCATGGGATCAGGCTCACAAAATTCAAAAATGTGGAAGATGAAAGGGAACAGAGATAAGGGAACAAACCAGACCATCCTGTCCTAGGTGTCAGAGGTGGGGTCTTGTTGTAACAACACTTGTGACCAAGAAAATTACCAGGCCCTAAAAAGAAAGTAAGACATTGAAGGTGTTAGCACTAGTCCTTGCTGTATGGTGATATCAATAGAGATATTAAAAGGATTTAAGTTCCCTGGTTAGCTTTCTAGAAAAGACCATCCCTAAAAGCCCTCAGTGGCAACACTGTCGGGATCCCTCTCACTCCTGAGAGCTTTTTCTGTATCCTCACTTAATAAACTTCTATCACTTTACTCACTCTCCTTTGCGAGATTCATTCTTTGACTCCGTGAGACAAGAACCTCACTCTTCCACATCACAGGTGGCAGGTTAGAGCCACAGCTGACACTTTGGGAGTGGAGACATGGAAAGCCATGCCAGTGAGCTTCCTTCCCATTCAGCTCAGAGATGACCTTGTCTATAGCCTTGGCAGGGCCAGTAGAAGCAGAATGATGTTCTAGGCAGCCCTTTGGCCATCATACCACAGCTCTCCAGAGGGGCCATCCAGGGTCCTCTGGTGGCAGCGATGGCATGGACTGTGACCCTGAGTCCCTCCAGGATGCCAAAGTTATCATGGATGACCTTGGCCAGAGGGGCCAAGCAGTTGGTGGTACAGGAGACATTGCTGATAATCTTCAGGGAGTTGTCATACTTCTCATGGTTTATGCACATCACAAACATGGGGGCATCAGCAGAAGAGGCAGAGATGATGACCCTCTTGGCCCCACTCTTCAAGTGAGAGCCCTAGCCTTCCCCATGATGATGAAGACCCCAGTGGACTCCACAGCATACTCAGCATCAGCATTACCCCATTTGATGTTGGCAGGATCTCACTCATGGAAGATAAAGATGGGCTTTCCATTGATGACAAGTTTCCTGTTCTCAGCCTTGACTGTGCTGTTGAATTTGCCATGGGTGCAATCATACTAGAACATGTAGACCATGTAGTTGAGGTCAATGAAAGGGTGATTGATGGTGACAATATCCACTTTGCCAGAGATGAAAGTAACCCTGGTGACCAGAAGCACAATACAGCCAAATCCGTTTACTCTGACCTTCACATCATGTCTTGGGATGCAGCTGGCATTGCACCAGAAGATGTAGCTGTCTGTCAAATGGGGAGGAGCAGAGAGCCAGTATATGCTTTTTAAAATCTATGGAAACCACTTGGGGCAAAGACCAGCAGTCAAATTAACATACGAAGCTCAGTGTCTCCCGTGTTCCTGTTAGGCTTAGGAATGTTTATCTCACATGAGAATGTGGTTAGAATTAAGTATAATGAATGCATATTTTACATACAGTGTCAGAATCCCTTAAAAATATCCTGGGCTTTGACAATAATGCAATTTATTTTATGTAAGAACCATTTTTAGGGAGACAGCCATTATACTAATCTGAAAGAACAGTGCTATAGTAGAAAGTACAAAAGAATTTGTAAGTAAATGTGGAGATGAAAACAATTATGACTAAAACAAACACATCTGACTTCACAGAGAAGATGGCATTTGATCTGAGCTTTCAAAGGTGAACAGAATTCAAGTGGAAAGAAGAGAAGCAACAATTATAAGCTGAGGGGACACCATAAGAAGAAGCAAAGAGGTCTGAAAGTGATGGAGATAAGGAAGAGACAGGTAGATCTGAGAGTGTTGAGTCCAGCAGATGATTCAACACAATGAGGGGAGGAGATTATGAGCATGAGCTCCCTGAAAATTTCTACAATTAAGAGGTAAGTGGAGGGAGAGGAGGCAGGAAAGGGAACAAAGAAAGACTATTATCAGAGACGTTGGAGCAAACTAAGTTATTTGGTATCATCTACATTGAAAGAAGAAAGCCTATGAGGAGGGACTAGTCAATAGAGTCAAATGCTATGGAATGCAATAGCAGATGGAACAAAGAATTATAAGTTTGATTTGGCAGTTAGTATTAATATGAGCTGTTTGCTGGAATGTTAGTTTGATGGAGGCATGGGCCAGAATGCAGTAGAATGGGGACCGAATGAGAGAACATAAAGAAGTAAAGATCCAGATCAAAAAATTTTGTCTCTTCTCTATCATAAACTGAGAATGATTATTCTCTCTCATTCAACTCTCTTAATCCTTAGTTTGTATCATTTATTGATACTTTTTAAAAAAGATTTTATTTATTTATTTGAGAAAGAGAGAGAGAGAGACAGCACAAGCAGGGGGAGAAGGAGAAGCAGGCTCCCCTCTGAGCAAGGAGCCCATGCAGGGTTCGATCCCAGGACTCTGGGATCATGTCCTGAGCTGAAGGCAGATGCTTAACTGACAGAGCCACCCAAGCTCCCCTTATTGACATTTTTAATGACATCGTATGGCTTGTGGGTATTTGTTTACACATTTTATTCCCTATTGTGATTGGTACCTACTTTTATATACTTCATATCATAAAAAGAGCACTTACATAGTATGCTCAATTATGAACTTTTAAATAGTGCATCATTAGGTAAGATTCCAACCATTTCATAGTTAAGTAAGAAATTTACACTAACCACTCTAATCTTTTTTTGCTCTACTGAACTACAGTGTTGATTGTCTACAGGCACACCTCAGAGATGTTTACACAGTACTATAGTTTATTAAGTGTGCAATACCATCATGTCTAAAAAACAATGTACATCCCTTAATTAAAATACTTTATTGATAAAAAAGTGCTAACCATCACCTGAGCTTTCAGTGAATCCTAATCTTTTTCTGGTGGAGGGTCTTGCCTAGATGTTGATGGCTGCTGATTGATCAGGGTGGGGCTTGCTGAAGGTCAGGGTGGCTGTGGCAATTTCTTAAAATAAGCTGACAATGAAGTTTGCCACAATAATGGACTCTTCCTTTCATGAGTGATTTCTCTGCAGCATGTGAAGGTATTTGATAGCATTTTACCCATAGTAGAACTTTTTTCATAATTGGAGTCAATCCTCTTAAACCCTGCAACTGCTTTATCAACTAAGTTTACATAATATTCTAAGTCCTTTGTTGTCATTGCAACAATTTTCATAGCATTTCCACCAGGAGTAGTTTCCATCTCAAGAAACCACGTTCTTTGCTCATCCATAAGAATCAACTCCTCATCCATTCAAGTTTGATCCTGAGATTGCATCAATTCAGTCACATCTTCAGGCTTCACATTTAATTCTAGTTCTCTTGCTATTTCCACCACATGTGCCGTTACTTCCTCCATTGAAATCTTAAGCTCCTCACAGTCATCCATGAGGCTTGGAATCAACTTCTTCCAAACTCCTGTTTCTGTTGATACTTTCATCATTCCCCCTCAATCACAAATGTTCTTACTGGCATCTAGAATGGTGAATTCTTTCCAGACAGTTTTCAATTTATTTGCCCAGATCCATCAGAGGATTCAATATCTATGGCAGCTATAGCCTTATGAAATGTATTTTTTAAATCATAAGCCTCGAAAGTCTTGATCCATGGGTTGTAGAATGGATGTTGTGTTAGCAGGCATGAAAACAACATTAACCACATTGTCCATCTCCATCAGAGCTCTTGGCTGACTAGGAGCATTGTCAATGAGCAGTAACATTTTGAAAGGAATATTTCTTTCTGAGCAGTGATTCCCAACAATGAGCTTAAAACATTCAGTAAACCATGTTGTAAACAGATGTGCTGTCGTACAGACTTCCTTTTTCCATTTATAGAGCACAGGCAGAATAGATTTAGCATAGTTCTTAAGGGTCTTAGGATTTTTGGAATGGTAAATGAGCAATGGCTTCAACTTAAAATCACCCAGATGCATCAGCCTCTAATGAGAGAGTCAGCCTGTCCTCTGAAGCTTTGGAAGCCAGGCACTGACTTCTCCTCTCTAGCTATGAAAGTCCTAGATGGCATTTTTTCCCAAAAAGATAGAAGGCTGTTTTATCCATATTGAAAGTCTGTTGTTCAGTGTAACCAACTCCATTAATGATCTTAGATCTTCTAGATAACTTGCTGCAGCTTCTACATCAGCATTTGCTGCTTCACCTTGCACTTGTATGTTATGGAGATGACTTCTTGTCTTCAAACTCATGAACCAACCTCTACTAGCTTCAAATTTTTCATCTGTAGCTTCCTCACCTTTCTCAACCTTCACAGAATTGAAGAAAGCTAGGGCATTACTCTGGATTAGGCTTTGGCATAAAAAAATGTTGTAACTGGTGTGATCTTCTATCCAGACCACTGAAACTGTCCATATCAGTGATAAGGTGGTTTTGCTTTCTTATCATTTGTGTGTTTACTAGAGTAGCATTTTTAATTTCCTTCAAGAACTTTTATTTTGCATTCACAACTTGGCTAATGATTTGGTGTGAAAGACCTAGCTTTCTGCCTAGCTCAGCTTTTGACGTGCCTTCCTCACTAAACTTAATCATTTCTAGCTTTTGATTGGAAGGGAGAGATGTGTGACTTTTCCTTTCACTTGAACATTTAGAGGTAATTGTAGGGTTATTAATTGGCCTAACTTCAATATTATTGTGTCTCAGGGAATAGAGAGGCCTGAGGAGAGGGAGAGAGACAGGGGGACAGCAGATTGGTGGGAGCAGTCACAACACATACCACATTTATCAATTAAGCTTGTCATCCTATATGGATGTGGTTTGTGGTCCCCACAAACAATTATAATAGTAATATTAAAAACTACTGATCACAGATCACCATAACAAATGTAATAATAATGAAAAAAGTTTGAAATATTGCTGGAATTATCAAAATGTCACACCAAAACATGAAGTGAGAAAATGCTGTTGGAAAAACGGTGCCAATATTTGCTTAACACAGGGTTACCCAAAACTTCAGTCTGTAAAAAACACAATATCTGCAAAGTACAATAAAGTACAATAAGACAAGAAAGGCCTATATACCCATCATCCTTTTTAAATACTTCATTTTTTTTAGTTTGAAGAGTCTTAAAGAAGTGTGTGGGTATTACTTTTTTTAAAAAATTTATTACCCATTGAGTCTGGTAGATCCTCAAGACATTGACTGTTCTACTCAGGTCAAGGCCCCCTTCCCAGCATCCTCAGCTTACCTCTCCAAAACCAATGACACTAACAAAATCAAACCAAGCTAAGCCAAGTCCAACCAAATTAAGTCATATTATATGCAAATGAAATCAAACTAAACTCATACATAACAAGTCTTATAGCCCTGAATTCCTCTGCTTACATTGATGAACTGTTTATGGACATTATTCCTATTCCCATATCTCTGAATGTATGAACTTTTGTGTGTTTTTTTTGAAAAAACTATTTTTATTTCTAGTTTTTTTTTTTTTTAATTTTATTATGTTTTGTTAGTCACCATACAATACATCATTAGTTTTTGATGTGGTGATCCACGATCCATTGTTTTTGTATAACACCCAGTACTCCATGCGGTACGTGCCCTCCTTAATACCCATCACTGGGTTAACCAATCCCCCCTCCCCCCTCCGCTCTAAAACCCTGTTTGTTTCTCAGAGTCCATAGTCTCTCATGGTTCATCTCTCCCTCCGATTACCCCCCTTCATTTTTCCCTTCCTTCTCTTGATGTCCTCCATGCTATTCCTTATGTTCCACAAATAAGTGAAACCATATGATAATTGACTTTCTCTGCTTGACTTATTTCACTTAGTATAATCTCCTCCAGTCCCACTCATGTTGATGTGAAAGTTGGGTATTCATCCTTTCTGATGGCTGAGTAATATTCCATTGTATATATGGACCACATCTTCTTTATCCATTCATCTTTTGAAGGGCATCTCGGCTCTTTCCACAGTTTGGCTATTGCAGACATTGCTGCTATGAACGTTGGGGTGCACGTGGCCCTTCTTTTCACTACAACTGTGTCTTTGGGGTAAATACCCAGGAGTTCATTAAGATAAAAAGCTTCTGCACAGCAAAGTAAACAATCAACAAAACAAAGAGGCAACCCACAGAATGGGAGAAGATATTTGCAAATGACACTACAGATAAAGGGCTGGTATCCAAGATTTATAAAGAACTTCTCAAACTCAACACCCAAAAAATAAATAATCAAGTCAAAAAATGGGCAGAAGATATGAAAAGACACTTCTCTGAAGAAGACATACAAATGGCTAACAGACACATGAATGTGTGAACTTTCGAACACCAATTTGAAAATTTTCTTTGGAAATGCTTTTCTGTATTTTTGGAAACAGCCCTGGATGTTTACCCAGAGCAACTCAAGGGAGGCTACTTAGAGTGGTTACCTAGGAACCTGGTGAATATATCAGTAGAGATTTCTAGAGACTAATTCTAAACATCTATTTTAAATAGTCTTAGCAATTTAATGGTAAAGAACATTCTGAAGAAGTTCTTTCCCTAGCAAAACTTCTGAGACATTTTTAGAATACAAGACAAATACCCCCAATCCCTGGTGGGGTTGTTTATTTGTTTTTTAGGTTTTTTTTTTAATTTTTAAAAAATAGAAATAAAAAAGTTGGAATAGATGGATTAGGTAAAAGTTGAAACTGAACATTTAGGGCATCTCAACTAGCACCAAATCAATTATACCTTTTTTTTTTTTTTTTAATCCTTCACCTAAAAACCATCTGGGCCTGTCATAGAGACTCAGCCTCTAAGCACAGTCAAGAAGGAACTGTCCAGATTGTCAAGAACACATGCCTTATACCACTTGTACAACACTTGTAGAAAGAAGTCAACTTCTACAACAATGGGTGAAATTATATAGTGTTCAGGAAGTCCGTAAGTATGAATAGCTCTAGGATAATGTAAATGTTTATAAAGCACAGTTAGCAGTTAGAGATTTCACACCTTCTTCCACCAAACACCTGATTTATTTTTTTCTTAAAAAAAAATTTTATATTACATTTTTAATGTCAGAACATTTTCAGGGACTAGAATATATTTTGCTCTTTTTTTCAGATTTTAATAATCTTACCTATGTTTCTAGTTTCTTCTCTTTCATCCATCACAGATCTTTAAGAATGCAAAATCATTAGAGATCTTTTCTTTATTTATTATGTAAGGGAGATGGAGGGGTATGGAGAAAATCCACAATGATTTTAGATTATAGAAATTGTATTTTGGTTATTAGTAATTACAGTCTTGTAGTTCAATTTAATTCATGTATTTTGAGTGCTCTCAGAATTTCATTCATTTGACTAATCACTATAAATGTGTCAACTAAGCAAGAAGACTATAGCTTCAGGCTTCATAAAATTTACCAGCTAACCTGACGTGATAGATGAATGAGCATCCATTCATCCTAATTTAAAGGAAAGTTCTCAAAAATGGAAAAGATTCTAGGGGAAAAATAGGACTTTAATTTCAAGGTGTTTTTTTCCCCCCCTCTTATATGATTCAAATATGGACTCAAATGTTTGCACTCATTCATAAGATCTGTAATCATCTAAGGGTGTTCATTAATCTTTATGATGTTAATTCTGTGTCATCTTTTGTTCTCTAGCATATTGTATCAAATATTTTTCAAAATTCTCACTTTTGCCCACAGTGCATTTTTAAGGCATAATTATTTTCCTGACTCATTCTAGATCCTTTGAGGAAATGAGCAGAGGTATATCCTATGTGTTAGGACAGTTCTTCAAGGAATTAATTATAAAATGGCCTGTTTTGAAGATGCCCTGAGTTATGTGTTAGGACAATTTTATTTTGTTCTCAGCTTATGAGAGAGATCTTACAAAACCAAAATAGTTCATTTGAGAGGAAGATAATTGCAAAGGTGGATCTTTGACTTAGCTACTCACACATATTTGGTATTATTACTCGAGATAGTACAGACGGTCATTTTAATGTGCATTTACCAGTCATCAACACACTTTACAGAGGATAAAGCTTAAGAAGTTAGAGCAGATGACTTCCAAATGCCATTGCAGTTTTGCCATGTGATGACATAGGATTGTTGCTACGTAGGTAAGCAAGATTAAAGGCACACTGAACAGATAACTAAAGCCATCACAAGCCCAAATCTGAAAAAGAACCAGCAGCGGTTTTGAGTTCCTTCACATTTAGAATTAGATGATTTATTTACCTCTTTTTATATAGTATTTTAAGTGTTACTTATTCACTCATAGAAAATGCCATAAACAGCTGGCCCATATTTTGCTTTTGGGTGATTTCCTTCAGTAACTGTGGAGAAGAGTTCGTATGAAATTAGAGGCCTTCTTTGTTCTATGGAAAATCATGTAGTCGATGATTATGATGCTCCAAACTTGGATCGACAAACATGTAATCGTGGACTTTGGAGAGATGTTGCTGTAAAAGCCAGCTCACTTCTTTTCTTCCTCTCACTGCAAAAGCTTGTTTGTAATTTGTTTGTTTGTAACCTCTTTTTGTTTTTCTGCAGTGCTTTTTCAGTTCAATTAAAATAATCAGCGACTTTCTTTCTTTTTTTCTTTCTTTCTTCTGAAGCTAATTAAGTTGTGATCATTAAACCATTAAAATGAAGGCAAGTATAATTAAAAATTTCTCCATTTAAAATGTTTGGTTATACATAAGTGACAGAAGAGTATAAAACATATATTAAAGAGCAAGAATAAAATATTTAGGAATATTCACTTTCATCTTAAGCTAGTGATAGATGGAACACTTGGCACCCTTCAGAAGTCCTGCAGGCTTTTTTGACCACGGGCAGTTTGGGCTTCTCAGCCTGGCTAAGAAACATAGAGCACGGCCTGCTGAAGATTGGAAAAAGAGCTTGAGGTCAGAGGTCGACACAGTGAGGGAGTTTGCTCTTTAAGAGGTTATCTGTGGATCTGCAAAGCCAAAGTATAATTGGGTTTTGTGATGTGATTTTAGTGTGTAATTGTATATGATCTTAGATAGTTTCAAAGACAAGCTTGGAAGATTTTTCTAGCCTGTTTGTGATAGCAATTTTAGGGATTGTGTGCAATCTTGGATGGACAATTCAGAATGATCAAAAATAGCCATCAGAAGTGATACAGCAAGTACTTGATTCATTTTAACTATAATCAGCCCATTGATTTTAATGTGATGTTTTCTTTCTTTTCAGGACATTGCATTGACTATGAAAATAAAGATATTTAGTTTTCATGATGGGTAGCAGCATAGCCAATTTTATATCATCATCATAGTTCTCAGTATTTCAGAGTTTGAACTTTACCGAGGATTACTGAATCATGACAAGGAAAGAAAAATGTTAGAGCGCTGCACTTGAATATCTAGGATTCTTTTTTGCCACTAAATTTGTCAAGTTTCTGATTCCTGAATATTCTAAACATGGGAAATAAACATTTCCTTATTGTTTTAGGTGTTTAGGGCTGCCTTGATTAAGCTGTCCCTGCTGTCAGTTATGTTCTTATAAGCCTGGTTGGATCTATTTCATGTTAGGAAAAAGCTCAGATAAAGCCGGGAAAGCTTAATGTTTATCCAATGTGAAAATAATTACTCAAAAGTGTTATTCTTAATCCAGATAATTAGAGTGAGGAAGGCAAGATCAGTGTCATTGTGAATTATGCCCCGGCAATTGACTCTTGGTCCTTGTAAGTTTCAGGTGAAGATGTGAATGGATAAAGGTTAGATTAAACATAATCCAAAGTAGCTGCAACCTTAATCTGTTATGATACAAGGATGATCACTTAAAAAGAGCTGGATTGTGGGATTGTTTCTGGTTGGATAAGATGCCGCTCGACTGGGACTAGTCTGAAAACATGCTTAGCACCATGTCACTGCGGCTGGGAGCACTTGTGCACGACTGCAGCCTGCCACAACTGACAGGCGCTTCTGGGCTCCCGCCGCACGTTGGCGGAATCACCCTTTCACAGTATCTGGGCTTCACAATAATATGCCTTCCAATGGTCTGCGTGGCACAAATATTTCCTGTGACCTTTGTGGCGTCTCTTCTTGGCTGTCATAAGCATGGACTGGAAAGCTGCTAAAACTCCGCTATAAAGTATGCAGCCATTTATTAACTTACACAGTTAGAGGGCTTATTTTTGCTCCGTTTCAACAAAGTCTATTGTGAGTATGACTCTTTTAAGGTAATTCACAATATTTGTAGAACTAGTTATCTATCAAGTATTTTGAAAGTAAAGCTAGCCTTTTCTAAATATTTCTGGGGAGTTAACTTTTTTTTTTTTTTTGGAGTACTGGCAATGAGATCCAAAAGCTTTTAAAAGCATGATGCAAAATCCAGCCATTTTTTTAATTGCAAGGGAAAAAAAGTATTTGGAGTTTCATCTGTTTTTCTCGATAAATCTCAGAAATTTAATACAATCAATTTCTGAGTGGCTAAGTTGGTTTGCTTTCATACAGAAAACGGAATAAAAAATATTATTATGTGAAATCTTATTGCCGAAACTGAAATGCATTCTATTTTATGACAAATGAATTTTAAATAGTGTTTGAACATTTAATGATTTATGAGTTGTTTGTTCCTCTCCCCAGTAAAATTGTGTTGTGCCACATTTATTGTTGCTAAATAGTTAAGGAAATACCTAATGCAATGTAAAAGATAATAGTGTGAATTTTGGGGGCACCTGGGTGACTTGGTCGGTTAAGCATCTGCCTTTGGCTCAGGTCGTGATCTCCGGGTCCTGGGATGGAGCCCTGCGTCAGGCTCCCTGCTCAGTGGGGAGTCTGCTTCTCCCTCTCTTTCTGTCCCTCCTCCATGCTCATGCTTGCTCTCTCTCTCAAATAAATAAATAAAATCTTTAAAAAAAATAATGTGAATTTTAAAAATACATTTAGCTTGACCTGGAATAAAGTTCTAAATGATTAGTTTGAATATTTTAGTAAGGTATTAAAGTATTATATTTTAATAAATATCACTCTGATATATCAATATATTTTAACCTTCACTAAAATCCACGTTCTCTTCATCTGATACATGTTGTCCTTTGATAAATATATAACATTGTGTGCTATGAATGTACCAGACATGTTTTCTAGTTACATTAATGACTTTCATACGTGCGAACTTTGCTTTTCAAAATTTGTTTTTCAAAGGCAATAAATATTTGTTGGGCATTTACTACCCACATTAAGGCATTTGGTCCATAGTTTTACAAATTATTTAGTAATTTCTGAAATTATTTCTCAAATTAATAAATTTATGCAACTGATGTTTTACCAAGGGCCTCTTGTGTGCCAAACAGTGGTTAAGGATTGTGACTATAGCACTAAACAAAACCAAGTCTCTGCCCTCCTGAGGCTTACAGCTTTGTGAGCAAAGAGAGAAAGTAAGATAAAAAATAAATACATGAGGTGGAAAAAAGTGGTAAATGCAATGAAAAAAAAAGGATAGTTAGGGGTTTGAGAATGGGGCATGGCAGATCACTATTTAACATGGAAATATTAGAGATGGCTTCGTGGAGAAGGACTTGTGAAAAGACCTTAAGAGTATGAGAGACTAGGTCAAGTGGTACTCTTGGCTAAGAATGCACTGGCTTCCAGATAATTACTCTTTTTTGGTAAATAGAACAATTTACCAGGCAGATTTTCATCAGGCTTTCAAACATAGTTATCATTTCAGAATTTACTGATTAAGTTTTGCCAGAGTACCAGATTCTTTTCTATATTTAAAAAAAATTATTCAGATTGAACAATCATCAATAGCTTGTGGTTCTAAAATATTTGTAAAACATTTTGTGCTTGATTTTGGAAAAACAGTGTGTCTTTATCTTCCAGGTGATGATGAAAAACATATAGCTATCAGCCATCAAGAAAATGCACTTGTATTCTTGTATGAAAGAATAACAGCAAGAAAGAAGAATGTCTCTTGGTGCTTATTCAATTGTGTGTGAGTGCTACAGGCCCCAGGAATTCTGTTATCATTGTGTGTTCTACCTTCTATAGATATAAGTCTTACACCAGGCTTTGCCTTGTGAATGGGATGACTTAAGAGGCGTTATTGACCAGGGGATGTAGACATTTTGCTCACCTGACTTGTTGTCACTAGAACTCTTTTTTTGTTCCTAATTTTCAAAACACTATTTCATTGCCTATATCCAGAAGAGAATTTACCCTTTAATTTTTGTGTTATTTGTTTATATTTCAATATAAACATATTTTCCAGATCATCACTGCAGAAAAGAATCTGCTAAGGAAGAAAAGAGAGCAGACATGAGGTTACTAAGTTCCTTGACAAAAAGAGGAAGGTAAGGGGTAAACTGAAAGAAGAATACTTACAGAAAGGGGAGATTGATGTCACTAAAAACATTTATCTCTTTACAGCTTTAGAACAAGGGCTTCTAGGACAAAATCCAGCCAACGGACTTCCTCATAGAAAAGAGAGAATAAGGCATAGTTGCAAAGTTAAAGTTGGATGAGAACGCAGAGGTCCAGAAGGGAAGAGGCAGCCTTTGGCCAGGTTCATACACAGCATCTCAGCAGAGCCAGAAGTACTCCCAGTCTAGTGCATCAGAGCAGTGAATGGCTTCTGACTGGCGCAGACAGTCCCGAACTTATGAACAGACAGTGTTTAAATGGTCAGTAAGCTGTTTTCTCATAAGAAAAAAAAAGTTATAATGCATAGTTAGATTCATAATAGAGCTGAACCATAATAGTCCTGAGCCCCAAATTCTGAGGCCTCTGTACCATAATCATTCTTGAGCCTCAGTTGCCATAAGCCCAGAGTCCTGTTGAACGCTGCATGGTTTTCCCTGCTTCTACATCTTGACTTTTTAGCCCAGAGTCTTGAGGCTCTTTGAGAAAGGAGACTGCACAGAGATGATGGCTGCTGGAAAGATACCAAAGCAGGGCCAACTGGGGAGACCAGGTGACAGCCTCTGGTGTAGTTCTTTGGTGGTGGGAGTAGGGTGGTGGGTGGGAAGTCTGGGATTTAGGATCGCCAGCAGCAGCTCTCGCAGATGTCGGCTAGTGAGAATGGGATCGCGTGGGTGGAATGACAACAGTACTATTATGTACTGGATGGCAACCAATCAAATGTGCTTGGGGCAGAAACAGCCCTGACGCTTGTGTTGGCACCATGGTCCCTTTCCTTGTCCCTTGGGATGGGGTGAAAGAGTTATCAGTCCATGGGAGTAAACTAAAATGCAAAATTGTGGGGCGCCTGGGTGGCTCAGTTGTTAAGCGTCTGCCTTTGGCTCAGGTCATGATCTCAGGGTCCTGGGATCGTGCCCCGCATCGGGCTCCTCGCTCCGCAGGAAGCCTGCTTCTCCCTCTCCCACTCCCCTTGCTTGTGTTCCCTCTCTCGCTGTGTCTCTCTCTGTCAAATAAATAAATAAATAAAAATCTTTAAAAAAATGCAAAATTGTGATTTTTAATGATTCATTTAGCAATAATTACTTGTCCTCATGAAAGAGTTAAATCCCCCCTCACTTGCAGAAGGAAGAAGATTGTCATTGAACCTCTTAAGTATAGGCAATAGACATTTAGATAAAACAACCACCAGGATTGAACATAAACACAGAAAGTTTGGCTTTAGTAGAAGTCATGTAACTTAGCAGGACCTTTCACAAAGACAAAGGGAAGATACCACATGATCACCTCAATTGAGTCAATATGTAAACAAATAAAAATTATTAATACATTAGGAATAGAGAGCAAAGCAACTTAATGAATATAAAACTATCATCAATTGTATTTTGTCAGTTCTAAAGTGCATTTTACAATTGTTTGTATCTCAGTTATGACTAAATAAATTCAGTTTACTTGAAGGTGATCTACTTTGCTCAGTCCTTTAAACTAAAAAACAAAGGATGAAAGTACTCATTACTACTCTTAATCATTTAAATTCTGAAGTTTCTTGACAAAAAATAACACAAGAACAGATATAAAAGCTGTGACTATCAGGAAGAATAAAAATCCATCATTATTAACAGAGTGTATGATTGTATTTCTAGAAAAATCCAAGAGGGTCAGCTGATAAACTATTGGAACTAGTAAGGACATTCATTAAGTGGCAGGATATAAGATAAATATGTAATATTAATAACCAATTACAACTTTATTGCTTGCTTTCTAAGCAAAGAAATGATGCTACTCTTGAAATATAAAAAGATAGTTTTGACCATAGTTTTAAACATTGTTTATGTTAAAACACCCAAAGCATAATAAAAGAACAAAAGGTAACTTGAAAAAAACATTCGCAATATACATGACAGACTGAGAAATAGAATTCTTAAATACAAAGAACTCTTACAAATTGAAGGTAATGGCCTGGATTGGAAAAGGCAAAAATATATAGAGATAAATCACGAAAACACAACCAATACTAATTCATGAAAAAGAAAAATCTCCCTCTCATTGATATTAAAATTAAAATAACTATAAAGTACTACTTCTCTTCTGTTTTAGTTATCTATTCCTGTGCAATTAATTACCCCCAAATTTAGTGGCTTGAACAACAAGCATTTATTTTATTTTATTTTTTTAAGATTTTATTTATTTATTTGTCAGAGAGAGAGAGAGTGAGAGAGAGGCAGGTAGAGGGAGAAGCAGGCTCCCCACTGAGCAAGGAGCCGCATGCTGGACTCCATCCCAGGACCTTGAGATCATGACCCCAGCCAAAGGCAGATGCTTAACCGACTGAGCCACCCAGGCATCCCAACAAATATTTATCACCTTATGTTTTCTGTGGGTGAAGAATCCAGGTGTGGCAGTACCTTTAGCTCAGAATCTCTTACAAGGTTGCCGTGGAGGTGTTAGTTGGAGGGACAGGAGTCATCTCATGATGACTAGGAGAATATCTGATCTTAATATCACACACGCGACTGTTGGCAGACCTCTGGTTCTCGCTGGCTATTGGCCAGAGATATTAGTTCCTTTGCCTTACACATCTTTTCATAGGACTACTCACACCTAGCAGCTTTCAACAGAACAAGGAACCTGAGAGAGGCAGGGGAAGGGGGCTCAGAGTGGGGAGGAGGAGGGAGGATGTGGGAGCCCAAGATGAAGCTATCTTCTTTTTATAACCTAATTTTGGAAGTGATATCCCATTGATTCTTTAATATTCTTTTGAATAGAATTAAATCAGGAATCCAGCCCAACTCAAGGGGAGGGAATCACACAAAGGTATGAATACCCAAAGGCAGGGATCACTGGGGGCTATTTTAGAGTCTGAGCATTCACACCTCCCATTAAACAGCAAAGATGAAAAATAAACACTTAAAAAAATCAACTCATAAAAATCTGGTGTTGAAAAGGGTGAGGAGAAATATAGTCTGGTAAGAATAATACATTGATATAAACTTTTGGGATAATTTTTATCTAAAAAGCAATAAAATGTTCACACTCGTGGACCCATAATTACATTTGTAGAAATTTATCATAAAGACAAGAGACACACACAAAGACTTGTATAAAGGAATATACATCAGAACCTCATTTATAATAACAAAGTAGTAAACTAACTTTTACAAAGAAAGGAAAGATGAAATGATTTATAGTGAAATCTGGATAGTAGAATATTTTAGTCACTTTATTATGTTTCCAAAGTACATTTCACATTAGAAAAGGCATTAACATTAGAAAGCCTTAAAATGTTTAAGCAAAAAATGCAAACTACTGTGTAGTATGATTTTGATTATATTGAAATATTGATTTTAAATATATATGCATATATATAGAGAGAGAGAGAAAGAGAGAAAGGAACAGAGAAAGAGATACAGAGATATAAATAAAATTATTACATTATATATCTTTGGTAAGAAGATTAGAAGACTTAGGAGTGAAACTTTTAAAGACAGTTTTGGTTTATAAAAATGTCTATGTGTACAAAAAGGAACTTTCCCAACAATTTCTTTTGCTCCTTAATTTTCTCCTGCCAATGCAAAGTAGAGGGTTATGATTTAATGTAAAGACATGATTAGCTGTGTTGGCAACAGTATGTCCAGTCATTTTAATTGGTGGTATGCCACATGATGGACAGAACCAAAACTATGGTGTACCACAGAACTGGGAACAGTTTCCATACCTCAAGGCCCAGTATTAGTCTTGGCTAAAATACTATGTGATGATAACAAATGCTGTGCTTTAAAAGTAATTTCATGTTGGCGTACATTTAACATCATCTGATGCTTTTTAGCTAAAGTCACTATTTTAATTATGCTTCTATTATAGAATCTAGTATAAGTCTGCTTTCAAAAAGTTAAATCTCACCACCATCCACAGTTAGTATTTTTCAAACCACCATAATGTGTTTGAAATTAGAGTAGGTAAGCATTTGAAACAAAGAGATCAATCAGGAACATGCTTATTTTTTACTTTCATGGTTTTAGATGTCCACTTAGAGATTTCACCTATAATTGAATCCAGCCTATTACATAATCCTGTGAAAATAATTTCTTTAACATCAGCCTTTCCTGCTAGACTGTGAGAAACATGAGGGCAGGGATGTTATTTGTCCTACTCATCTATTTCCAATACCTCCTATTGGAAACCTGGAGCTTAGCAGAGACATAATATTTCTTTATTAATGGAATGAATGAATGAATGAATGAATGAACGAATGAATAATAAAGCTCTGGGTAGTTGAGTTTGTTTGTAGTAACATGTCTAGGACATTTTACTTTGTGTCTGTCTTGTTTCTATCCTCTCCAACACAGGAAATTTCAGAATCCATAATGATGGTCTTTTTGTTTTGATAACACTCCTTTTCCCAAAGTCCCCACTTTTCCACCCCCCACCCCCAACAAAATACCAAGAAAGAAAGATAACTGTCTAAATAACAAACTAAAGAATAACAAATTCTGGGGGGAGACTTGTTAGTTTTATTTAATCAAGTAACACAAAATAACTGGTATATCTTCCTTTTTCAGTAATTTTGTTAAATGGGTTGGTTTTTTGGTCATTATGCTTCTTTTTTTTAATTATTATTATGTTATGTTAATCACCATACATTACATCATTAGTTTTTGATGTAGTGTTCCATGATTCATTGTTTGCATATGACACCCAGTGCTCCATGCAGAACATGCCCTCTTAAATACCCATCACCAGGCTAACCCATCCCCCCTCCCCCCTCCCCTCTAGAACCCTCAGTTTGTTTTTCCGAGTCCATGGTCATTATGTTTCTATGTACAGTAATCTCCCATGGAGTTAAATTTGTGTGTGTGTATGTGTGTGTGCACTTGAGTGTGGCAGACAGAATACTGACTCCCAAGAATGTCCATATCTTCATTCCTCGAACTTGTGAATATGTTACCTCACGTGGCAAAGAAGACTTGCAGACATGATTAAAGATACACTTTGAGATGGGGAGCTTTTCCTGGATATCTGGTGGGCCAATCTGATCACACAAATCCTTTAAAAGTGGAGAATCTCCTGGCTGTGGTTATAGAGAGATGTGACAATGGAAGAAAGGGTCAGAGAGCTGTGTTTTGCTGTCTTTGGAGATGGAAGAAGGAAGCCTTGAGCCAATGAATGCAGGAGGCCTCTGGAAGTCAGAAAGGGTCAAAGAAACCAGTTTTTCCCTAAAGCTTCTAAAAGGAACACAGCCTTGCCAACACCTTGATGCTAGCCCTGTGAGATCTGCGTTAAACCTCTGACCTATTGAATTGTAAGATAATAAATTCTGTTGTTTTAAGTCATTAAGTTTGTAGTAATTTGTTACAATAGACAATAAATGCAGTGATATTTTGGGTGAATTCGTGTGTATCTATTTGTCTAGTTCTAAAACAGGTACTTTAGTAAAGATATTTATTAAAAAAAATTGTATCTTTAGATCAGCTTACTGCTTGGCCAAGTAAATTTAAGTACATATGGATTTTTCAAATTGCCCATTTGGTTAAAAGAAAACATAATCAGGTGGGCCAGTTGGAATTTTAGTAGGTAGCGCTCTTTCCTGCTACTTTTTGGGGGATCTTATGGGAATCATTATGTGTAGTTAAATTAGGAATGTGTGTGGCTGTGGACATGTTTTCTTTTCCTATGGAGATGGAGAATGGCAGAAGGGATGTGGGGGTTGGAAGGTGACTTGGTGTTTGTGGTTAGGTTGGTGAAATATTTTGTGGGCTTGTTGATTTTATATATGACTCTTTCAGCCATAATCTCTTGGCAATGTGACAACAACAGTACCCTTTATCTGGAGTTTTCCAATATTTGGCTTGTTAATATCGACATGGGAATAAAGAGATGAAAACAAGAAATTCAGCTAAACAAATCATACAAGCTCATGGTTAAAATTGAGTTAGAGATTAAACTTTAGTTACTTTCATTTTTAAATTCTATTATTTAACTATAAGGTAAAAAAGTTAAACAGTAATTTTTAATGCAAATTTTTTATTTTTATGAAGTATTTCTATTTAAGAAGTTTTATAAGATTTCGACTGAAGCAATGCAAATAGCTTTATTTCTTCTTCCATTTGGCATATGTACTAGTTTCCTATTACTATTACAAAAGATTACCACAAACTCTGTGGCTTAATGCAACACAGATTTATTTTCTTACAGTTCTGGAGGTCAGAAGTCCAAAATAAGTCTTAGGTGCTAAAGTCAAGGTATTGGCAGGGTTGGAGGCTCCGGGTGAGGATTTGTTGTATTACCTCTTCTGGCTTGTAGACATGGCTCAAACTCCTTCTCAGGCACAGTGGCGCATCACTCCAATCTCTTGCTTGTCATCACATGTCCTCTAATTTGGACTCTTCCTGCATCCCCTTTATAAGGACCTTTGTGATTACATCCGACCCATCAGGATATCCAGCATGATCTCCCGTGTCAAAATCTTTAACTTAAACATATCTACAAAGCCCCCTTTCGGCATTGTAAATTGATATTCAGAGGTTCCAGGAATTAGGATATGACATGTGTGTGTGTGTTTGTGTGTGTGTGTGTGTGTGGTATGTAGGTGGATTATTCAGTCTGCCAGTATAAACTAGAAATCACAAATGCAATGCATGGAGCACTGGGTGTTATGCACAAACAATGAATCATGGAACACTACATCAAAAACTAATGATGTGATGTATAGTGATTAACATAATAAAAAAAAGAAATTACAAATGCTCTGATGCCTCTCAATATTGTCTTTATCTTGGAAGACCATTGTCAAAGTTCCTGGTGGTCATTTCAACCAAGACACTACATGTAATTCATAGAATAATAGCAATGAAGAGTTGTCAGAGACTTGGAAATTATGTAGTCCATAACTTCTTGAATTAATGAGGAAATAGAGTAAAGCTTGTATATTATATATCTGGAATTAAAATTCAGAGTCTTTATATCTTTAGAAAGACCAAAAGCATGGTGTTAAATGAAGCAAGAGAATGTTTTGATTTATTGGATAGATAGTAAAAATCATTAATAATTTATTGTCATTTGTTGATGTAGGTAATAGAGACCATTTTTTTTTTAAGATTTTATTTATTTATTTGAGAGAGAGAATGAGAGAGAGCACATGAGAGGGGGGAGGGTCAGAGGGAGAAGCAGAGTCCCTGCCGAGCAGGGAGCCCGATGCGGGACTAGATCCAGGGACTCCAGGATCATGACCTGAGCCGAAGGCAGTCACTTAACCAACTGAGCCACCCAGGCGCCCAATAGAGACCATTTTTTTTTTAATTCAAAATATAGATTATGGTTCCAAAATATAAAAAAAAAAGAGTTCTAACTCAAGCCTTTTATTTAACCTGTACTTATCTGAAAAATAATATAAAATAATAACCAAATAATTTTTAAGCTAAAACATTTAAAACTTGCTTCCATATTGGTAAATATAATTTAATTCAATTGACAGAACAACAAAGTAAAGTATGAGAAGTATTTAGGCATTATATAAGATTGTGGGCTAAGAGTGGAGTACCACTCTGCAATGATACACACAGATACATATAGACAGACACCTCCCCCCCCACATATATAGAAACACATATGGATATATATGGATATATATGTGTAAGTATATATATTTAACTTTATACTTCTATTTTGATTATCTTGCAACTTCACATTTAGCTTTTGTGTTTAACTGCTTAACATAATAACTATGTAATGCTTTGTTATTTCATTGACAATAATGTATTCTCACAGTGTTAAGAAAACTTACCAAGTCTATCATGTTATATGTTATTTAAATCATGGCCATAGAAAATGTTCACTTATTAAAGCATCTGAAACTTCTCTGCTCAGTAATAACAAATGATAATGCCATATTTTGTAATATTTCTAGATAGGACATGACATTTTTTCAATATATTCCTGACAATAGAAACTACCATCAGCTTTTAAAATGCATAATTTCATGAAACTTCCATTTGTTATCTATTGGAACCCACAGAATGAGTTCCAACAACTTAATAAACTTAATAGGTAATTACATCTTTACTAATAATTGGATTTATAATGAATGTATATTCCAATATAGTTCTTTAAGAAGAAATTATGTTCTTTTAGTTGTGATCTTTTAGAAGATTTTAAAAGATTTTAAGATATGTTATTTGATATTCGTTTTAAAATGTTATTTGATAGTTGTTTCAGCTTACAAATGAAATGTTCTGATCTTCTCACTAAAAACCACCCACAATACTACAAGAGGTTACATATCTTATGTGAAACAAAAATGCAATGCGATTTCTCTTAATAGTATTTAGAAGAAAAATGCAAGCCTTAACTGCATTTTTGAAAGATTTGTATTGTTTTATAATCCATGTGTTTTTTATTTATTTATTTATTTTTAAAGATTTTATTTATTTATTTGAGAGAGAGAGAATGAGAGACAGAGACCATGAGAGGGAGGAAGGTCAGAGGGAGAAGCAGACTCCCTGCCGAGCAAGGAGCCCGATGCCGGACTCGATCCCGGGACTCCGGGATCATGACCTGAGCCGAAGGCAGTCGCTTAACCAACTGAGCCACCCAGGCACCCAATCCATGTGTTTTTTAAAAGATTATATTAAAAACTAATCTTCAAAATTAAAAAAAAAAACCTAACCAAGATCTTTTAGTGTTCTACCCATTCCTTTCATCCATTATATGTTTGGAAAACCGTATTATTTACGTTTGTGTGTGCATGTTTGTGAGTGTATGTGATATGCATATATAGAACATTTTCTATGGCCATGATGTGTATGCACACACAGCCATTCAGATATATATCTGTGATGCAAAATTTTATGTGTCAACTTGACTGAGACATGGAGTGCCCAGATTAAACTTGATATCTGGGTGTGTCTTTGAGGGTGTTTCTAGACGAGATTAGTATTTGAATTGGTAGAGTGAGAAAAACAAATTGCTCTCCCTAATGTGGGTAAGCATCATCCAATCCGTTGAGGGTCTAAATAGAATAAAAAGGCAGATGAAGGGGAAATTTGCTTTCTGTGCCTGACTGTTGAACTAAGACATCAGTCTTTTCCTAACCTTTCAGGCTGAGACTCATACCATTGATCCTCCTGTTCTCAGGACTACACCCCCACCTTTCCTGCCTGCAGACAACACATCCTGGGACTTCTCAGCCTCCATAATAGCATAAGCCTATTATTTATAATAATCTCTTTATACATAGAAATAGAAATATACATAGTCTATTCTTCTGGAGCAACCTTTGTGGAATTAAAGAATTCCTTTATGGAATATGGTGAGATATAAATAATCTGAATCAAGATTTATATTCAGTATAGATATCATCTTATTTTTTAATGGGGTATACTACCATATTTTTGATGGTCCATTGTAGTATGAAGAAAAGGAGAGCAATATGTTTATTATATGACTGAGAAAAGGGAAAGATCAGGTGAAAATAGCAAGTGGAGCAAGTAGAGAATACAAAGGAAAAGATTGCCTTTCTGTACAACAGGGAGGGAGGAAATTGATGAGTTTGGCCTGGTCCTAAGTTGGCTTTAGGATTTGAAATTGTCAGAGAAAATTCTCTAAACAGAATTGTCTTAATAAGCACTTGTGAACATAACTTGACATCCTGTGAACTAGGTCACATGTGCTTAGATTATTTCTTAAATGGTCATGGAAGAAAGAAACTAATAGTTTGTTATACCTCTAAATTTCAATATTCCCTGAAATACATTGGTAATCTAGCAAATTGGTATACTGGTTAGGAGTGCTTAGCTTTCCTACCGAGGAGCATTAACTTAGTACAGTAATTGGGACTGCAAATAAATATCCAATGTCTTTTACTATTATCTTACAAAATGAAGTCAAAACTTCTTTTTGTCCTTGCAGTCTTAGAAACATCTCTTCAAATATGGTGTCACTGGAGCTTCTTTTTTAAAAGACTTTATTTTTATTTATTAGAGAGAGAGAGGGAGGGAGGGGCAGAGGGAGAGGGAGAAGCCGACTTCCAGCTGAGCAGGGAGCCTGACACAAGACTTCCCCTCCCCGCCACTCAGATCATGCCCTGTGCCAAAGTCAGATGCTAAACTGACTGAGCCACCCAGGCACACCTCACTGGAGCTTTTTAAGTATAGGTAAATGTCTATTTAAACTACCTATTTTGTTAACTAACCTCTTAATCTCTTTCCTGTATTAACCAGGGCTCTCCCTCCCTTTTATTTATTTATTTTTTTTACCTTTTGATTTAGATTTATTTTTTATTTTTATTTTATTTTTTAAATTTTATTTTATTATGTTATGTTAGTTACCATACAATACATCATTAGTTTTTGATGTATGATCCACAATTCATTGTTTTCTTATAATACCCAGTGCTCCATGCAGTACGTGCTCTCCCTAATACCCCTCACCGGGCTAACACCTCCCCCAACCCCCTCCCCTTTAAAACCCTCAGTTTGTTTCTCAGAGTCCATAGTCTATCATGGTTCGTCTCTCCCTCCAACTTCTCCCCCTTCATTTTTCCCTTCCTTCTGATGTCCTCCATGCTATTCCTTATGTTCCCAAATAAGTGAAACCATATGATAATTGACTTTCTCTGCTTGACTTATTTCACTTAGCATAATCTCCTCCAGTCCCATCCATGTTGATGTAAAAGTTGGGTATTCATCCTTTCTGATGGTTGAGTAATATTCCATTATATATATGGACCACATCTTCTTTATCCATTCGTCTGTTGAAGGGCATCTCCGCTCTTTCCACAGTTTGGCTATTGCAGATATTGCTGCGATGAACATTGGGGTGCATGTAGCCCTTCTTTTCACTACATCTGTGTCTTTGGGGTAAATACCCAGCAGTGCAATTGCTGGGTCATAGGGTAGCTCTATTTTTAATTTTTTGAGGCACCTCCACACTGTTTTCCAAAGTGGCTATACCAACTTGCATTCCCACCAACAGTCTAAGAGGGTTCCCCTTTCTCCACAACCTCTCCAACATTTGTTGTTTCTTGCTTTGTCAATTTTGGCCGTTCTAATTGGTGTAAGGTGGTATCTCAATGTGGTTTTGATTTACCTGATGGCTAATGATGATGAACATTTTTTCATGTGTCTGTTAGCCATTTGTATGTCTTCTTTGGAGAAGTGTCTGTTCATGTCTTCTGCACATTTTTTGACTGCATTATTTGTTTTTTGGATGTTGAGTTTGGGAAGTTCTTTATAGATCTTGGATACCAGCCCTTTATCTGTTGTGTCATTTGCAAATATCTTCTCCCATTGTGTGGGTTGCCTCTTTGTTTTGTTGCCTGTTTCCTTTGCTGTGCAGAAGCCTTTTATCTTGATGAAGTCCCAAAAGTTCATTTTTGCTTTTATTTCACTAGCCTTTGGAGATGTATTTTGAAAGAAGCTCCTGTGGCCAATGTCAAAGAGGTTACTGCCTATGTTCTCCTCTAGGATTTTAATGGATTCCTGTCTCATACTGAGGTCTTTCATCCATTTTTTTTTTTTTTTTAAGATTTTATTTATTTGACAGAGAGAGAGAGACACAGCGAGAGACGGAACACAAGCAGGGAGAGTGGGAGAGGGAGAAGCAGGCTTCCCACTGAGCAGGGAGCCTGATGCGGGGCTCGATCCCAGGACCCTGAGATCATGACCTGAGCTGAAGGTAGACGCTTAACGGCTGAGCCACCCAGGTGCCCCTTTCATCCATTTTGAGTTTATCTTTGTGTATGGTGTTAGAGAATGGTCGAGTTTCATTCTTCTGTATATAGCTGTCCAATTTTCCCAGCCCTATTTATGGAAGAGACTATCTTTTCTCCACTGCATATTTTTTCCTGCTTTGTCGAAGATTATTTGACTGTAGAGTTGAGGGTCCATATCTGGGTTCTCTATTCTGTTCCATTGGTCTATATGTCTGTTTTTGTGCCAGTACCATGCTGTCTTGGTGATCACTGCTTTGTAATATAGCTTGAAATCGGGCAACGTGATGCTCCCAGCTTTTTTTTTTCTTTTTCAAAGTTTCCTTGGTGATTCGGGGTCTTTTCTGATTCCATACAAATTTCAGGATTGTTTGTTCCAGCACTTTGAAAAATGTCATTGGCATTTTGATCGGGATGGCATTGAAGGTATAGATTGCTCTGGGCAGCATAGACATTTTAACAATGTTTTTCTCCCTCCCTTTTTTAAAGAACAATGGCTGCATACATTCTACTCCCATGAGTGAGCTATACATCCCCAAATGTGTTTTTGTTCACCAAATACCTTTATGCTGATTGTTATTCTAATACCGTTATTTAATTAAGCATGAAATAAACAAAGAAAAAATTTTTTTAAAGATTTTATTTATTTATCTGACAGAGAGACAGCGAGAGAGGGAACACAAGCAGGGGGAGTGGGAGAGGGAGAAGCAGGCTTCCCGCTGAGCAGGGAGCCCAATGCAGGGCTCCATCCCAGGACCCTGGGATCATGACCTGAGCCGAAGGCAGACGCTTAACGACTGAGCCACCCAGGCGCCAAGAAAATTTGAATAAATACATTTCCTTCCATAAGAGGTAAGTTGAATTCTACCCAATGAATAGGAATAATTGAACACATGTGCTTATCTATGCTCTTTCCTACAATCCCAAGACAGGAAAGGACTAAAAGTTACAAGCCCATAATGAAAAAGAGAACGTGAAAGGAGACAATAACAAATAAGAAATCACATAGATGGACATATGGTGACTAACTTACAAGGTCAGAGAAAGGTAACATTCAAGACATCATAAAAGGAACCAATAAGAAAGCAGTTTGTAGCACAGAATTGTACAAAAGTTCAAAATTTTAGATACCAGAGAATTCTGGGAGCAAGGGTGAGGAGGTGGAGTTAAAAACAGAAGGACTGGTTGACCGTCTGTGCAAGGAAGAGTAAAGCGGTGGATCCTTTTCTTCATCCATTGCGCATCCTTCTTCCTGAGCAGATGGAAGACTGGAGGTTTGCAATACAGAGATAGCAAACCAGACCTGTTCTTACTCAGGATGACAGACACTGCTGTGGGAGAGCTGAAGGGAGAATTTAAGTATACCCACATGATGCTGATAGCCCAGTCCCTTTCCCACTGCTGGGCTTACAGCATGTTTATACCCTCCGGAAAGAAGACTGAATATATTTTCTATAGAAACTGACAGCCTTAAAAGAAATAACATACACGTGAAGACATTCAGGATGCTGCTGGGAAATGTCCGAATGTTCACATGGTCCTCCTACCATGATGTGCACTATTTCACAAGCTCTATTCATATTCACAAGGCTGTCACGTGTGTGTGTGTGTGTGTGTGTGTGTGTTTTATTCTTAAGGAACTGTTAGGCAAAAATTATCTTTCGGATTAACTCTAATTTTCTACACCATTTCTTATAACTTTCTAACTCACACTTGGTCTTTCTTTTTTTTTTTTTTTTTCCTGTAAGATTCCCTCAAATCTATTCCTCTACTATAGTTCCTTTTACTTTTGAAATTCAGTAATTTGTATGGTTCCCTGAAAGTTATTTTTTGTATAGTATTCTATTCTAGTTTTATAGATTTTATGTCTTTTCACATCTCTCTGAATTTACTGATTACAAGGAGGCATTGAATTTTATTGTCTCTATACCAGTAAAACAAAAACAAACAAACAAAAAACAGAAATCGTGCCCATGGAAGCACACACAGACATGTCCATGCACACACATGCACCCCAAACAAGTTAAAAGTTGTGGACAGACATTAATATGAATCCCATTTAAAGATTGCTATGGAATTAGATATTAGCAAGCCTACTCAAAGGCGGAGAGGGGGGAGGACTAAAAGACCCAATTAGGTTTTACAGTTGGGTTGCTTTGTAAGCGCATTAAAGTTCCTGAAACTTCAAAGAATAAAAACTAGAAATTGTAATATATGCATCATGGGTACGATTGGTGTTGGAAAGACTATAAAACTCTAATCGAGGTACTTAAAAAATGAAGTATGGACTGAATATGTAACATAAAGCCTTATTTTAGAGGAACTTGTTTAACGTTTGTATATTTCTCTTTTATTTTGTAATTATTTTCCTCTGTCGCAGCATTTTTGTGATTAACTGACCAGCACCTGGCCTCCAGGGAGCTGGATAAGAGGGTGTCTGCGCCATCATAAAGAGCTAGGAGCCTCTTTAGAGAGAAGCAAAATAACAGCCCTTCCCTTATAAGTTTTGGAGAGCAATTTTCCTATCTTCCATCCCACTTTTCACTGTAGATTAGAAAACCCCTATTTCCAACTGTAAGCTCCTTCGTATTTTAGTCTGAAGGGCAGGAGAAAGCTGCCTTTCCTTCTCTTGGAGGAAGGGTCTTCCTTCAAACAAATCAGTCTGGCAGGGCATCTAACAGTTTTCTAGCTCAGCTGCACTTGACAAGAATGCTAAATCCTTCCCAATGCCACTCCATTCTATGTACAAAGGATGAGGACAGCTAAACACTCAGCCACTTTGTTCCCTACAGCAGCCCCACTTCTGGACAGAGAGTTCTTACATGGCACATTTGTTTCCCTGTCTAAATCCTAAATTCTTCAAAAGCAAGTACCATACGCTATACAGTATTCTTCTTCTTCTTCTTCTTTTTTCTTTCTTTGCTATTTCTTTTTTTACTTCTCTCTTTTGGCAAAAACAGTGCTACAAACTTGCTAGATCCTTAATAAATGTGGGCAGAAAAAGAGGTTACTAGTAACTTTGCCTAGGAATTGGAAATAGGATTTTGTTCTTCCAATTACTCGGAACTCGCTTTCTCTTTCTAAAGTTTTGCTCTTGTTAAACTTGCTAAAATCTTCTGTCCTCAAATTAAGGTCTTGTGTCATTCAGAGATATTTCAAGAACCGAGATGACATTTGAATAAAGAACAAAAAAGTAAAGCCCAGGACTGTTGCTATTCATTGAGGTGCAGAAAATAGTTGGTTTCTCCTTAAGTTGTGATGTCCTGTTCTTTATAGCCATATATAGTATATGGCTTTATAACAGAATGTTTCCAGTTCTTCTCTCCTGCCCTTTTATGATGTAACTGTAATTCATTTAACTTAAACACTTGCTATAATCACCAAACACATTGTTTTTGTTTTATTGCAAATTGTTATCTTTTAAATCAATTAGTAACAAAAATTAAAATATCTTATTTTACCTTCATGTATTTCTTCCCTAGTGCTTTTTCTTTTTTAGGTAGACCATTTATGATCTATCTTACTGTTTTTATACCTGAGGAACTTTTTTAATGTTTCTTGCAGGGCTGGTCTAGTGGCAGTGAATTCCCTAAATTTTTGTTTGTGTGAGAAATTCTTTGTTTCTTCCTCACTTGTGAAGAGTAATTTCCCTGGATATAGAATTATAGGTGGGTGAATTTTATCTTTCATTTTTTTAAACATTTTAATTCATTCTCCTCTTACTTGCATGGTTTTAATGAGAAGTCCTCTGTAAACCTTATCCTTGTTCCTTCCTATGTAAGATGATTACCCCTTCCTCATAGCTTCTTTCAAGATGCATTTTTTTGTCTTTAGTTTTCTGCACTTTTTTCTTCACTTTTGATATCATATGCCAAGGTGTAGATTTTTTGATTTTTTTGGTTTGGTATTCTTGGGCTTTCTAGATCTATGATTTGGTGTCTGCTATTCATTTTGGAAAATTTTTAGCTATTATTATTGTTAGTATTTTTTCTGTTACAGTCTTTATTCTCTTTCTAATATTTTAATTACATATATGCTGTATCTTTGAAATTGTCCCCACTGGATGTTCTGTTTTGTTCCCCCCCCATTTTTTCTTTTTTTTTTTCTCCTCATTTTCAGTTTAGTAACTATTGGCCTATCTCGTTCACCTCAATTTTGTCTAGCCTCCTGAAACGTGCGTCACAGGTATTCTTCATGTCTGTTTAGTGCTTTTGATTTCTATCATTTCCTTTTACATGCAGGTAAGACTAATAGACGACTATAAACAATTCTATACCAACAAACTGGACAACCTAGAAGAAATGAATACATTCCTAGAAATACAATCTTCCAAGACTGAATCAGGAGGAAATAGGAAGTCTGAAATTCATATGGCATACAATTTATTTTCAAGTGGACAACCCAGGGGTATTTAGAATATTTACAATGTTGTGCAACCACCAGCTCACTCTAGTTTCAAACGTTTTCATCACCCCAGAAAAACACCCCATATCAATTAAGCAATCACTCCCTATTTCTCCTTGCCCTTATCCCCCGATGGCCACTAATCTGCTTTCCTTCTGTATAGATTTGCATATTCTGGATACAGCATATCAAAAGTACAATAGAATATACGACTTTCATGCCTGGCTTCTTTCACTTAGCATATTATTTTTGAGGTTCATCCAAGTTGTCACATGTATCAGTTCTTCACTCCTTTTTATGGCTGAATGATATTATATTTTATGTGTATGTCACAATTTGTCAATCCATTCATCTGTTGATGGGTATTTGGTGTTTTTCCACCTTTTGGTCATTATAAATAGTGCTGCTATAAACATGTACAAGTTTCTGTGAGGATATGTGTTTTCATTTCTTTTTTAAAGTATTTTATTTTTTTTTATTAGAAAGGGGGATTGAGAGAGAGAGAGTGAGAGCACGTGAGCGAGCACGCGAATGAGCAGGAGGAGAGGTAGAGGGAGAAACAGACACCCTGCTGAGCAGGGAGCCCAACACGGGGCTGGGTCCCCCAGGACCTTAAGATCATGACCGGAGCCAAAGGGAGACGCTGGAACTGACTGAGCTACCCAGGTGCCCTGTGTTTTCATTTCTTTTGGGTTTATATCTAGTAGTGAAATTGCCAGGTCATATAGTAATTCTATGTTTAACATTTGAAGGAACTGCTCATCTGTTTCTACAGAGTCTGCATCATTTTATATTCTTACCAGCAATGTGTGAGGTTTCCTATTTCTCCACCTTCTTGCCAACATTTGTTATTTTCCTTTTTTGTTTTTTTGTTTGTCTTTGATTAAAGCCATCTTAATGGATGTGAATCTCATTGTGTTTTTCATTGTGTATCTCATTGTGGTTTTAATTTGCATCTCCTTAATGACCAATGATGTTGAGCGTCACTTCATGTGCTTGTTGGTCATTTGTATATCTTCTTTGGAAAAATGTCTGAGTCCTTTGCCCATTTTTAAATTAGATTGTTGCTCTTTTTTGTTGTTGTGTTTATATATTCTGGATATTAAATACTTAACACATATATGATTTGAAAATATTTTTCCCATTCTGTAGGTTGTCTTTAGACAGTGTTGATAAAATCCTTTGAAGAACAAAAGTTTTCAATTTTAAGGAAGTTCAATTTATCTATTTTTTTCTTTTATAGCCTGAACTTTTCGTGTCAAATCTATGGAGCCATACCAAATCCTGAGTCACAGAGATTCTTTCTTATGGTTTCTATGTTCTACTTACATTACCCATCTGTCCTTGCATGTTGTCTAGTTTTTAAATTAGAGTCCTTGACATATTAGTTACAGTCATTTAAAATTCCCTGTCTGTTAAATCCATATTAATTTTATACCTGAGTCTGGCTCTGACGCTTGCTTGATCTCCTTTCTTAATTGCTTTTTGGCATGGTTTGTAGCTTTCAGTTGAAAGCCAGATTTGTCTTATTGAAGAATAAGAACTAAGGTCATAAGACATTAGTGTGAGGATTTATGTTGCTTGACTTGGAGTTTGGTTGTGTTTAATGTTTGCTATGTCTAATATTTATGTGCCAGAAGTTTCAAATCCCTCTAGGGTCCTTGTTGGTGTCTCCCCCATTGTCTTTGAGCTTCCCTGAGAACTCCTCCTTAGTCAGAGTCTGAGCCTGGCACCTTTTTCTGTTATAATTCACTGATATTACAATGGATTCCTGTGGGTGATAGTAAAGTGTGGTGGAAGGGAAGCCTTCTATAATCTTATGATTTCATCTCAGCCTTTTAGTGAGCCTATGTCTCTAAGTTATAACATTCACAAGTATTTATTTCCCAGTCCCCACCTCTAGGTGAGATAAGAAGAATAAGGGGAGCTGGAGCTGGGAGAAATGCCCTTCCCCAGATGGGATGAGACTCTGGGAAAGTCTTTAACCCTAGAGAGTAGGTTTCTCTTATAGAGAACAGATGAATTGATATGACCATATGATTTTTCTTCTTTAGCTTGTTGATATGATAGATTATATTAATTTTCCAGTGTTGAACTAGCCTTGCATACTGGCATAAATCACTATTCATCACTGGCATAGATAATAAAATTGATCAGAGTGTATAGTTCCTTGTATACCTCATTGGAGTAGATTTGCTAATGCTTTGATAAGAATTTTTGCATCCATGTTCAGGAGTTATATTGGTCTGTAGTCTTCTTTGCTTGTAATATCTTTTTCTGGGTTTGGTATTTGGATAATGCTCGCCTCATAGAATAAGTTAGGAAGCATTCCCTCTGCTTCTATCCTCTGAAAGAAATTGTAGAGAATTGGTATAAATTTTTCCTTAAGTGTTTGGTAGAATCCACCAGTGAACTCAGCTGGTCTTGTACTTTCTGTTTTGAAAGGTTCCTCAGTTGTTACTCAGTTGGGTATTTTCCTTCCCTCAGGTTAGTTAAGCTCTGATAATACTCCAGCAGGTTAGGCTTTAATTAACTAGTTTTACCTAAGGGCAGGTCTTGTTAAGAACAGAGTGCTCTGGCATATTTCAAGATGCTTCTTTATCTTCTTCCCTTGCCAAAAGCATGAGGGCATTTTTCTCTTATATTTACTCTGGGAACTTGATTGAGCTCCTCTAGGTAAATCTCACAATATTGTGTGAGCCCCTCCAAAACTGGGTGTCCCTCTATTTTTTTTTTTTTTTTTTAAGATTTTATTTATTCATTTGACAGGGAGAGACACAGCGAGAGAGGAAACACAAGCAGGGGGAACGGGAGAGAGAGAAGCAGGCTTCGGAGCAGGGAGCCTGAAGCAGGGCTCGATCCCAGGACGCCGGGACCATGACCTGAGCCGAAGGCAGGCGCTTAATGACTGAGCCACCCAGGCGCCCCGATTTTTTTTTAACTCTCATAGTTGTTTATACTAAGCTTTCAGCAATTTCTCAATTACAGTTCAGGTTTTCCTATCCCAGCACTGGTACCTAGGTCAGTTTCCACTCGCCAGTCTGATGCAGTAAGACAAGACTCCTTGTATTCACTGGTCTGTTTCTCCAGGTTGGGGGGCACGTTTTTTCCCCTGTGTTCTCCCCTCTCTTACAGATCTAAGAAGATGTTCATTTTTTAGTCTGTTCAGTATTTTTCCTTGTTAGAACGGAGTGGCAACTTCGAGTTCCTTATACGTGGATCTGGAAATCAGAAGACTCAGCTGCCGGTTTTTCTTTTTTTTTTTTTTATCTTACTTTTTAATATAATAAAATGTCATACAAGTTATAACATTTGGGGATTGTAATGCATTTGATCTTATCAAGTTCACAGGTTGGACTTTTAGATGTTTAGAGCAGAATTCTTATAGTGACAATAGTAAACAAAACTACAAGATAATATGTTAGCTATTTTGAGATAAAATAAGTCAATATAGCTAAATCGTCACTTAACGAAAGAGAAAAAATGTAATTATGGACATACTGAAAATGGAAAGTTTATCACCCATCCAACCATTCTAAAAAAATGTTTGAAGTATATTCTTTGGGGAGAAAAAGATTTCTGAAAGAAGAACTGAGATGCAAAAAGAAATAGCAAGGAAAGAAAGTAGTAAACATTAGGCAACTTTGAAAAACATAGACTGCATAATACAATGATAATGAGTAATATGGAGGTGGATAATGAAAGGTGCATTCAAATAATGTAAAATAATAGGTAAGAATATAGAGTGTAATTGGTTTTCTAATGTTTTAAGATCCTTGTGTTATAAGTATGCATAATAAAAATTAAGGATAACCACTAGAGAATTAAAACAGTATATAATTTCTAAATGAATTGGATAATGGAATTTGAAAATTAATCCAAAGGAATTTTAAAAAAGCATGCAGAAACAGGATATTTAGAAAGCACATACTAAAATAGTGAAAATAATTCCACAAATACAAATAGACTAAATTAATTAATTGTCAGAGATTAAATTAAAAATCAGGTAGTAGGAGAATACTTATGAGACTATTTATATAAATGTCATAGATAGACAAAGAAGGCACTGCTCCTTAGGGCTCATAGAGCTCTAGTAAAAAATAAAGAAATTTCTGAGTGATAAATGTTTAGTTTAGGACAGTGATTATATTAGGGGTACACTGAGTGGTTAATATATGGTAAATACTAGTCAAATCATCATGCTTTTCATCGACCGAACATTTGCTAACATTTTTGGTGAAAACCCAGATTGATTTTAATAAAGCTGTTACTGCGCACAGTAATAGTCCATGTAGTAATTTTGAGTCTCAGAAAACCATCTATGCATTGTAGTGTTTCAATTATATGTGTTTTAGTTTTTTGGCCACCTGCTGCTTTGATGCTTGATGTAGTATCTTCAAATTATGGCATTGAAAGATGACAGGAGCAAAGAAACCAGTTTTTATAAGCAGCATCTTAGAAGTTGAACCACATCTTAGATCCTGAAAGATGAAGAATGGCCTCAGCTGTGGGAAAACTGGAATGTAGAAAAATAGTTAAGCCAGTATCTGGTTACAAGAATTTTCTATCTTACTACTGCTCATTTTTAAAGGGTGCCATTTTAGGGAGTGTGAAGAACAGAAGGAATTCCCTTATTCTCTCAGCTTCCAGTACTAAAATCTGCACCATCTGTATCAAATGACTCTATTTACCCAATGGAGCAATAGAGTTTGTTAGATTAGCCTTTGTGAGATAAATGACTTGTTAGAATTCTCCAGTTGAACTAACATGAAATTCCCACTATCCTGCCAATCCTTCGACTTCATTTGAGTGTTGACAGAATGTTCACTACAATCACAGCAGAATGACACATAACACCCAATCAATGGTTCTCTTCTTCTCTCAATTTTTCTTTCTTCTGTAATACAGTCTTTCATTTTTTGGTCATTGTTGAATAAATGCCTTTTTTTCCTACTTTTTCCAGTTATATTAAAAAAGGTGAGGGAATTATTTACAGAAGACTTTTTCATTGTGATTTCAGCCATGACATTTGATTTACTTCATTACTCATGCTGCAGACACAAGGGGATATGATTGCAAATATTAAGAGAGTATTTGCTGCTGCAATATCATAAGATAAATTTTTAAAATTACGTTTTCCTATGAAAAGTGAGTGTATATGGCTTACAGAAAAATTAGAATATATAGAAAATAAAATACAGACCTAATCTCACCATCCAAATGTAACCACTGTTAATTCCAATGATATTTCCTTCTGAAATTTTTTAATCTGCAAATAGATCTAAAGACAGATAAATGCCTATATATAGACATATTTACACATTTTATTTCTACCTAGCTCTGTATCTAATTCTGTACATATTCCACACTTGTTTTGTAATCGTCATTTTTTAAAAAAGATTTTATTTATTTATTTGACAAAGAGAGAGAGAGCATAAGCAGGGAGAGGGAGAAACAGGCTCCCCACTGAGCAGGGAGCCCGACATGGGACTCGATCCCAGGACGCTGGGATCATGACCTGAGCCGAAGGCAGACGCTTAACCGACTGAGCCACCCAGGCACCCCTGTAATTGTCATTTTCTACTGAATATTTTGGGCACTTTGATAAAATCTTTGACTGATTTATTACTTAAACCGTGACTGGTTCTGCTGTTGGGTCTAAAAAATGTAGGCATAAACTGCTTCAAGAGTGCACATAGAGTAGAAATTGAAATTTTTATGTAAGATTAAGAATAAAAATATTTACACCTACCTTTAATTTTACTTTTAGTCTTAGGAATTGGAATATAAAATTATAAAGCAATGCAGAATATTTACTAATTCTCCTGAAATTTGAAGATAAACTTGCTTTTCTTTAAATAATCATTATAATTGCTTCGAAATTTTAAGTTGTATATAAATTTGAAAGTAAGAAATTTATGTTTCGATTTTGGAATAAGATGGCCTTCATCTTAATAATCTGATCCACAGGTGAGTATCTGCTAGTGTTGGTGGTAACATAACTTGGCTTTTGAGCTAGTCTTTGTTTGTGATTTTTTAGTGACCTCCTTGTCTATTAGATTTGGTATTTTTAGAAACACAATATTTCAGAAAAGCCAATTTTATTAGTCATGTGTACCCTGTGTTAACATTTTTGATGTTTTTATTATTCAAGACAGGATTGATGTAACTCTTTTACAACATGTAAAAGTTCACATATATAATAATGCTACAATAATTTAAGTTAGAAATACTGCACATTTTTCAGGACTCTGACTCTTTAAAATTATATGTAGAAAATAAGTGAAATTATATTATAAGCCTATTTCCCTGAACAGGTGCTGCCATAATAGATTATCAAATTGAATCTAACCTAATTTTAAGAGGTATAGTTAATACTCAACTAAAAGCTTACTGGGATTTGAAGAATTTCATATTCATTTCCAACATTTCCTTTAACAAAATAAGGATCTTGATAAATCAACTGCAGAACAAAGAAATCCAGCAAGACAGACATATAATATGAATTCTTTTGCAGATGATTGAAAAATAATTTTGACATTTTTTACCCTTAATTTCTTGAAAATTTTGGAGTAACAAAATTTTCTCTTTTCTAACTTTATATCTTTGAAGGTTATAAATTAAAAATACATTATTTTCAAGTATATCGGGTAACATATTCTTGCATAGCATTTTCATGCATGTAAAGTTAGGAATTGATAAATTACAACTTTTGATGAAGGCAAAGAATAAAGATGTTAGTTGAGCAGGCCACTTAAAAATGAGCTGTTCAGGCAGTTGTCCGAGTCCTATGACTTTGTGAAAAATCTTTCTTTAAATTTGGAAGTGAGAAGGTATACCAAAAATAAATACTTTTTTTGTGAATCACGCTCAATAACAGAATTCTGAAACACAATCACACAATACTATACTAAATGAAAACCACTAACCTGAAGATATTTTGTAGAGTTTATATATTTAGAAGTACATCAATTTAACCATATGGGCCACTAAATGACCCTAATATGATTATATTTCAAACATTCATTATGTTATATGCCATTGGAAAGATGCTAAAACAATGAATAAAGTGCAGGGTTTTCTTGCTCTAACTTAAATTTTGCCTCATGAACCAGCCAGAAGACACAGAGGAAACAGTTTCCACCCTGGAGCAATGTCCCTACAAGAACAACATCGTGCCGCAGAACTGGTGTGAGAGTAACAGATATCAGAGATGTGGGGGGAGGAAGCAAGGGGACATGATTTCTGTTCCTCATACTGCATGGGAACGGAAAGCCCCACTCTGGGTGAGTGTCCCTTTTTCTGCCAGGTGGGCTACTCTCAAAGAGAGAAAGAAGTTCCTCTGACAAGCCTTGTACTTTCTCGAACCACAAATATAATTACTCTGTAGCCTAAAAAAAAAAAACAAAAAAAAAACACAATTTTTTTTTTTTTCCTATCTTCCTTTGAATGAGACTGTCCTAGTGGAGAAAGGTGTGATTTAGAAGCAAACACTCCTGAATTCAAATCACTGTTCTCCTGATTAATATAGCCTATGATCTTGGGCAAAAAAAACTTGCCTCATCTTCAGTTTTCTCAACAATAATTATTTCATGCTTCTTTCTCTGGTAAAGATTAAATTAGATAATAACCCTAACAGATATCTACTCAATAGATAAGCTTCCATAGGTATTTTATATCAAGACTGGTATTACTCACATTACTCCTCACTTTCTACTCATGTAGCTGAGGCAAAGTAAGAATTATTTGTTCTCATGTTTTTTTGGATCAGATCAGACAAATATTTTCCCAGAGTCTGGAAGGATTTTCTTTCATTGGTCTAGAATTCAGTGTCTTATCTATGTTAAATATTTCTAAATCGATTGCATTGTTCTGAAATGAGTGTCTTACTGACTGGTAGAGCTAATGGTTTACTCATAAGGATTCTAAACAAAACAAGCCGTGACTTTTTATCAGCAAGCTATTCACTTGATATATGTTCCTATATAATGCAGGTTTTATGCTTAAAGTACCTCTAGTAGAAATGTTTGCTTTATAGTAAAAATAAGGGTCCATGTTTATGCTGCTGAGTTAGGTAATTTGATCTGCAATCTACTCATATAAACATAATTAGGGTCCTGAGTATTATTATCCCCATTTAACAGATAATACAACTAAGTCATAGGTTAACTAAAATGTCAGCACCAACTGTAATTGGTGGAACTAGGATTCATATGTAAACTTTTCCACTTCAAGTACTGTGCTTTTTCCATCATGCTTTACTTATTCATTATGCTATCACTTCTTGAGTGATCAAACAACTATTTATTGAGAACCAGCTATGTCATTGTATGTATTGGAACACAGAGGTGAATGAAGTAGATCAATCCCCACAGTCACAGAACTTAGAGTCTTGTAACTCGAGGTAACAGAGGTGTATTAGTTGCCCGAGAGACAAAGGTTGTTATACCAGGCCTCAAATCCATAGCAATTCTTCAGGAGAAACAGAATTGCTAGAACCTCCAACTTTGTTTACATTGATTTATGTTTAAGTAGCCAGATCTAATGTATTCTTGAGGCATGGTATGTTTTCCTTTCTATAAGGACATTGAGAAGGTCCACTTCCCCACTGTTACAGTGGTAGTATGATCCATATTTTCTTCAAGACCTTCTGTAGTAAGAGCTTTGAATCTTGTCTATCTATCACGTGTGTCTGTGGGCAATACATACTTTCTAACCATTTCCAAGGGTGTATACTTTGATCAAGAGCTTATGAATGTGATTTCCCCTTCCAGTGTGGTCACGTAAGTGCCTGATAGGTCCAAGTGTCCTTGCAAATAACAATCTAGACACTCTAAACAAAATACAAAAAACATGGGGTGCCTGGGTGGCTCAGCCATTAAGTGTCTGCTTTCAGTTCAGGCCACGATCCCAGGGTTCTGGGATTGAGCCCCGCATCGGGCTCTGGGCTCAGCGGAGAGCCTGCTTCTCCCTCTCCCACTCCCCCTGCTTGTTTTCCCTCTCTCACTGTGTCTCTCTCTGTCAAATAAATAAATAAAATTTTAAGAAAAAAAGACAAAAAACAAAAATATGACCAGAAGACCCTAGAGAGTGAATGAAAATAGGCAGCTTCTGTAGCGGATATGAAACTTGGTAGAAGGGATCAGCATGGGCTGAGTTTCCCGTTTTTATGGTTTTTTTCTTGAGGATAGGCTAAGATTGGCACCAGTTAGGGTAACTAATGCTCCTAAAGAAACCTCACAGCTCTTATGATGTAAAGAAGAAGAGGATAGTGTTTGGGGCAAAAACAAGTCATTGGAAAGTGACCATGGAATGCCTCATGTTCTGTGTATAAACTCTCCCTAAGTCTCTGGCTGGCTCCAGAACTCCACCAGCACAGAGCAGATTTCAAGGAGCCCAACTAACGTTTGAATTGAAATGAGACTGGAGCTGCTGCCCTGAGATGGAGTTTGCAGTTGGAATCCAACCAAATTAATTGCTTGCTGAGACAAAAACATCAGTATTTTTTGGAGGACTCTAATCAAATATGCAGATTCACAATATAACATTCACAATGTCTGGAAAACAACCCCAAATGACTCAACCTATGAAGAAACAGAAAAATATCAGTGTAATCCAGTATCAAAACAAACAAACAAGCAAATAAAACCTCTGGGGTGACTGAGTTTTAATAATAGAATCAAGGTGGTGAGCAGATGAGTGTTTCCCTTCGTTCACCTTTGGTATATATTTGTAAATTTTCAGATAAAAATATAGAAGAAACAAGTCAGTGATGATTAGACCTTCCTTTCCCCACCGTTCTTTCATCTCAAATTCTTCACAATGAAGAGCTTCAGTTTGACCGGATCTACTTCACATCTCTTACTGGTGGTCACACTGTTTAATCTTTAGCCTTTCAAATAGTGCTTAACATATGGTAGGCATTCAGAAAATATATTTTAGTTAAAAAAGAGTAATAAATTTAAGATCCTTTGCATTTTCCTACAGAACACCAATTAGTTATTTCGGTTAGTATTTTGTGAGTAAATGTGGTTCAGTTTTATATATATATATATTATATATATAATATATATATTTAATCTTCATGAGTGATTTGCGAACATGACCAGTGGCATTAGCACCCCAATTTTGACCAGAACCTATCTGTAGATGACTCATTCCTCTCTGGCTAAAACACCACCTCAATGCACTTAGAAGCGAAGACCTAATTTGACATACTTGAGTTCCTTTTACTCTCTCTCTATACCATTACACAAACTAAAAGAGTAAATGTGATATACTTTTAATTGTGTGTCATTAAATGCACATTTCAGTGTAAGCATAAGCTCTGTGATGGTTGATTTTATGTATCAATTTGACTGGGCCACTGAGTGAATGAATGCCCAGGTATTTGGTTAAACCTTATTCTGGGTGTGTCTGTGAAGGTGCTTCTGGTTGAAATTAACATTTCAATTAGCAGACTGAGTAAAGCCCAGGGGCCTTCCCCATGCGGGTGGGCCTATCCAATCTGTTAAAAGGCCTGAATAGAACAAAAAGGCTGAGTAAAAGAGAATTCACCTTTTATGCCAATCTTTGAGTTAGGACTTCAGTCTTCCGTCTTCAAACTTGGACTTGGGTTGGCTCTTCTGGTGCTCAAGCTTTCAGACTTGGACAGGAACTATACTGTTTGCTCTCCTGAGTCTCCAGTTTGCCAACCACAGATCTTGGGATTTCTCAGCTTCTATAACGTTGTGAGCCAAGTCTTTATAATAAATGTTTATTTGTGTGCATGTGTATTTATATATGGATATCTATCTACATCTATATCTATATAACTATATCTTAAGCCTAATCTCTTTCGCTCTCTCTCTCTTCTATTGGTTTTGTTTCTCTGGTGAATCCAGACTAATGCAAGTTTGATCTTGGTCAAGAGAAGTGCAACCTGAATTGATAGAGTTGAGAAGGCGTCACTTCAGAAATTTGTTTTCATAATATAATTTGTTTCATCTTATTGGAGATTTTTTAAATTTTTAACTAAATATCACAAATGCTTATAAACCTAATTTGTTTATACTCCATCAAGATTGCTTGGAGCCTAATTTTCGAATTTCATCCTAATTTTCTTTGCAAAGGAGATATGTGGGAAATAAATTTTTGGCAAATAGGGACATGTTTTACTAGTCTGAAAGACAGGTGGCAATACTCCTTATGTTTACATCCTTGTGGTAAAATAAGATAAAAAAATAAGATAAAATATTTCACCTAAGATAAAAAATATTTCCTCAAATTGTTAACTCTCATTATATTAATAATTTAGTGTGAATTCTTAAAATTTATAATATGAATTTTCTAAAGTCATCTCAGCATTTTCAGGCTCCATGATAGCTTCAGAACAATTTACTTAGATAGTGATTATTTAGGTGGCTACATATGCCCTTTTTTCTTTGCCTGTACAGAAATTGGCTTTTTCATATATAAAAGGAAAAAAAAGATGGCATTCAATAACAAAAACGTCTTAGCATGTGTTCAAGCATCTTCACTAAAATATCACTTTTATGACAAAAATTGAACTCACTCTTAAGATGAAAAAATCAGAAAACATTTGAAGTTGCCCAATAGCTATCATCTCTTCTTGTCTGTGAAGTAACAATGTGAAACATTTTGTATTTCAGTTTGTTAGAGAAATGAAGATAATTCTAAAACTGAAGGAATACATCAAAAGTATATTTTCTTAGTATTCTTAAAACTTAGTGTTAGAAGTTTTTGTATCTAAAAAATAAAAAATGAATTTTTATATATTCTCATGTATGTGAGAAAAAACCCACACCTAATCTCTAAAATAATAACAGTATTTATTACTCACAGTACTTAATTTTAAAAAGACTTTCTTATGTTATCTGAATTGACCCCCCCCACCTAATACAACTCGATTAGGTAGATAACGCAGATATCATTATGAGGACATTGATCCTCAGAGAAATGATAAATAATAATAAATGATTATGATAAAGTCGAGTCTAGAATCAGAACCTAAACATATTATTGTTCCTAAATTTGGTTTGTCCCTACCCAAAAACATTTTTGAAGAGGGGGGGAAGAGCTTATGAAGACTAAAAAAACGTATTTGCACACTGAGACTAACAAGAAAATTTGAATCGATTTTATAATACCCTTAATTAACTAATTCAATGACTAACACTCCCAATGAAATTAGTGTCATCTTTGTCATCAAACTTTCAAAAGAGCAAATTCATTAGTAATTGAACCATGACATGAAATTAATTTGAAATACCCTAAGTCCTGCCTAGAAGAACTACCTCACCAGTAGTATTTTTTTGTTTTAAGTTTTGAAAATGTATCAGTAGGAATTTCAATAAAATCCTTCTGTGTGTCATAAATCCTTTCAGTGATAGAGTAACCTTGGCTTCTTATCCACTTTTGCAATGGACAATTTTCTTTGTTGGTAATTAAGCGGCTTGTGAGAACATCATTTCCATCCATTAGGAGATTTTTTTCTTTATGTGTCCCAAATATCGTTTGGGTCTAGTTTATGAATTAATCTTTGCAGCCTCGTTTGCAGAACAGTTTAGTCAATGATCCAGCCTGAAAAGATGTCCTGAACTTTTACAAACTAGTATTTTAAGTTTCACTTTAATATTCACATTATTCATATCACTGATCTAAAGGCAAGGTAGAATGTTATTTGAGAGTTTGTACCATAGTTCCATCAGAACTGTAGCTGAAAAAGACCTTCAGGGAATCATTTAACCTCTCTGCCTCTATGCTTTTTTGTAAAATGACGGTAACTACCTCATTAGCTTATTATAAGGATTAAATGTTCTCTTCTAAGGAAAGCACTTAGACCAAACCCTGGCTCACAGTAAGTGCTAAGTATTACTGTATGTTGCTGTTGTTGATACATTCATAGGCTGATAATTAGCTTCTTGATTCTTCCGCTGACCCTCCAGACCCACTATCCGCAAAACAGCAACACCTTAGTTAACTTACAGAGCAGTGAAGGACCATACAAATAAACTAAAACTTTCAGTAAATAATGCATTAACTTCTTTCTCTCCCCCATTGGAATTACAGTGGAATGTAGCCTTTTCTATAAAGACTTAAATACCTAAAAATAACTTAGGAGGTATCCAGTAAATTTTTCTAACTTAAACTTTTTTTCCCAACCCTTCATGTATGTATAAAGCAATTTATTTATAAATATTTTAGAAAGTATTCAAATATTTATCCTAATAAATATGTAAGATGAAAGATACAAGATATAGAAATATTTCTGAAAAGCAGTGGAAAATTGGAAAGGGTTTGAATGGTCACTTTCAGAGAGGAATTGCTAAAACTATAAATGCAAGTTTCTTCCTGTATCTCCTAGAGGACAGAATAAACCTAGGTGGAGGTTCAGTGTTGTTTTAGATGAAATCTGTAATTTCTATACAGATTGAAATGTAGAGTACCAACATTTTTAGAAATGAAAGATGTATTAGTTAAAGGACTTGACACTTTAAAAAAATTTTTAACTTAAATTCAATTAATTAAAATATAATGTATTATTAGTTTCAGAGGTAGAGGTCAGTGATTCATCAGTCTTACATAATACCCATTGCTCTTTACATCACATGCCCTCCTTAATGTCCATCACCCAGCTACCAAATCCCCCAAACCCCTTCCCCTCCAGCAACCCTCAGTTTGTTTCCTATGATTAAGAGTCTCTTATGGTTTGTCTCTTTCTCTGATTTTGTCTTGTTTTATTTTTTCCTCTCTTCCCCTATGATCCTCTGTCTTGTTTCTTAAATTCCACATACGAGTGAGATCATATAATAATTGTCTTTCTCTGATTGCCTTATTTCACTTAGCATAATACCCTCTAGTTCCATCCACATCATTGCAAATGGCAAGATTTCATTTTTTGTGATGGCTGAGTAGTATTCCATTGTGTATATATGTATATATATACATATATACACCACATCTTCTTTATCCATTCATCAGTCGATGGACATCTGGGCTCTTTCCATAGTTTGGCTATTGTGGACATTGCTGCTATAAACATTGTGGTGTAGGAACCCTTTGGATCACTATATTTGTATCTTTGGGGTAAATACCCAGTAGTGCAATTGCCCAGTCATAGGGTAGCTCTATTTTCAACTTTTTGAGGAACCTCCATACTGTTTTCCAGAGTGGCTGCACCAGCTTGCATTCCCACCAACAGTGTAAGAAGGTTCCCCTTTCTCCGCATCCCCACCAACATCTGTCATTTCCTGACTTGTTAATTTTAGCCCTTCTGACTGGCGTGAGGTGGTATCTCATTGCGATTTTGATTTGTATTTCCCTGATGCCAAGCGATGTTGAGCACTTTTTCATGTGTCTGTTGGCCATTTGGATGTCTTCTTTGGAGAAATGTCTCCATTTCTTCTTGACTTGACACTTTAATTCGACAAATCCTTTTAGGACTTTTCAGACAGTATTCGTTTTCCATAGTGGGGTTATAGTGCCGGGGTTCACTGTGGTGTTGAATCCTGATAGATATGAGGGCCAGCTACCCTAAGCTGTATTTTCTTTGCTCCTTGTTTTCCACATCACCCTAAGAGTTAGTGTTATTTTGCATACAGGCTAATCTAGTTTACAGGATGACATAAGTTCTAGTCTAATTTAGGTAACTTTCTAGTTTGAGTAAGCCTGTCATCATTTTCAAGTCACAATTTCTTTACTGGTGAAATGGGGGCAACTGTGACTCATCACTCTCAGGACTATAGTAAGAATGAAATTATGTGGTATGCGTGAATGTACTTGGTAAGCAGTGCTGTTATTTCGACTGTCTTGACAACTACAGAATTATTAAGATGAAAAATTTATAGGGGCGCCTGGGTGGCTCAGTCGTTAAGCGTCTGCCTTTGGCTCAGGTCATGATCCCTGGGTCCTGGGATCGAGCCCCGCATCGGGCTCCCTGCTCCATGGGAAGCCTGCTTCTCCCTCTCCTGCTCCCCCTGCTTGTGTTCCCTCTCTCGCTGTGTTTCTCTCTCTGTGTCAAATAAATAAATAAAATCTTTAAAAAAAAAAAGATGAAAAATTTATAGAGATAGTACTCATTCTTTTTCCATTTGACCATATTTGCCACTGCCTCATTATAAAAATAATATAACTATTTCTAGAGAAATAAAATTTAGTAGTTAAGTAATGGTAACTACTCTATAGGACATTCTTCAACAGGGTGACAAATTGAATATAAATTCAGGCCTTACTCACATCCAACCAGGTTTCCTAAAAGGGTTCAAGGGTCAGGGAGCAACTGCGCTGTCCCAGTTTCTGGTTCCATCTCCTGCTGCTCTACCACAGGCCCTGTGTGCTCTAGTTATCCCTAAATGAGCTCTGCTCCTTCTTACTTCCTACCTTTACACATATTGTTTGCTCTACCTAAAACATTCCATTTTCCCTCTGCTCCTGGTGAACTTCTATTCATCTTTCAAAACTCAGTCCATAATTACTTCATCCATCAAGTCATTTCTGACTTTCCCATGTAGTTAAGCACTTCTTTTCTATATCTATCATAAGTCTGCCATACCTGGTACTTGTTGCTATATGGAATTGTGGCTTTGCATTTTAGTCTTTTATGCTGAATTGTGAAGCTCCAGATGTCAGAGGCAGCACAGAGGTTAAGAGAGTTAGGGCTCTGGTGTCACAATGGGCTAAAATCCTAGAGCTTTACCACGTACTAGTCATATGAACATGAACAAAAAAATACTCATCTGTAAACTGGGGCTGATAATAATATGTACTTTGTTAACTGAGCTATTTAATGGATTAAATAATAAAACTCTTAGAACTATGTCACAATGTCTGGCATTTATTATTCACTCAGTTAATGTTGGATATTATAATTATTCATTTTTTTTAAATCTCTGAGCAAACGTTGTGTTTAGAACAAAGTAGGGTTCTAATAACAATTTGAGTGAATAAATAATTGTAATGTCTATTTATATAAAAGAATCCACAGGTAATCCTTAATATATCATTGTCATACTTGTAAAAACTAGTAAAGTATATATTAAGATGTAAAATTATTAAATGCATGAAAAACAATATTTTTGTGAAAAGCAGAGAGACCTATTAAATAAGAAGAAATCAATTCTACCTAAACTCATACATTTTTATTCGGGCAGTAGATAAGACAACAAAGTGAAATAGAAAATAATATTTATTTAGCCTTCTAAAGGATTTGACGATTCACAACAAAACCATAAAAAAACAACAAACAAAAATAACTAAGTTATGACTTGCTTTGTCATTAAGGTCAATATTTGGTCATGGAAACAGATATTTTCCCTCAACTGTATTTATAACCATAATGCACTCCCCTCCCTCAAATCTTGAGTGTTTTTCTAACATATTCCAAAACATTTGTGAAGTTTATATGGGAAAATAAACAGGTGACAAAAACATTTGAAAACAGACGAGTGGGTGACTTGCTCTGCTAGATCTTATCACACAGTTAAAATAGTATATAGCCAAAATATATAAAATCACTAATATTGATAAATTGGTATTTCCAAGCACCAAGGTAACATGGATTATTAAATAAATGATCCTAGATTATTTAGCTAACTACATAGTTAGAAAACTAGAGATGCCTCATACTATATCCTAAAATAAATTGCAGGTAGATAAAGGACTAAAATGTAAAGGAAGAAATAAAAGAACTAGAAAAAAAAATAGAGATGACTTTTACCTAATCATAGTGTAAGAAGGTCTTTCTTGGCATAAATGTGAAAGGAAGAAACCCCAATTCTTAAAATTAGTAGTTTGAGACATGAAAATTAAAAACACCTTTCATGATAATATGCCCAGTGGTCAAGGCCCCTGACTTTGAGATAGGCACAACCAGATTTAAAAAACAGCTTTGACATTTATTAGGTATGATCTTGGGCAAGGTATTTAACTTCTATATGCCTCAATTTTCTGATCGGTAAAATAGTTACAATAATAATAATAAAAATAATAACAACAACAATAACATTTACTTATGCAGTAACTACCACATAACGGTTTTTATAAGGAATAAATAAAATAATATTCATGAAGCACTTAGCCTAAACAATGAAAGCAAATGGAAAAACGGGGAGATATTTAGAATATATATGGCATACAAAGATTTAACATCATTAATATAAAAAGATTTCTTACACATTTACATGAAAAAGATGAATCAAGGAACGACCATGAACATGTAATTCACACAACAAACAATAGATAACAGAACCAGAGCTAGAGATGGAGGTTACCTCTGATTGTTAGGAATAGGAGTGATTCTTTTTTGTTTGTTCGTTTTCATTTTCCAAATCATCTACAATATAAAAAAATACTTTTTTTGTTTCAGTAAAAAAAAAAACTAGAAAATTATTTTATTTATTTGATTTACAGAAAGAGAAACGTCTCAAAGTTGATCCCCTGTCTTGCATGCCTTCAGGAAATCAAATACTTCACAGTATTTCTGAAGATTCCTAGAATGTTCGTACATGTCCTGGTTTTTGTTTATTGTCTTTCATCCTGAGACACTTTCTTGAGATATCTCTCATCACCTTGTAAGTGCTTGTCCTTGTCCTGCTTCAATCAACCTCGAGAAGATGAAGAGATACAAAGGGGAGAGAGGAAGAAGATTGAAATAATTAATTGCCGAGTCTTTGATGAAGATATCAGCATACCATTCTCATTAGCGTATTAAAAACAGTACCTCACATGAAGTACACATATATGATGATAAAAAATGTCATTTCTTAAAATGTTCTATATTAAGGTATTTGTCATCAATGCGGTTTACCTTTCTGAATCTGAGGCGGAGTTTAGGAACATATTTTAAAGGAAGACATGATGAGATTAGTCTGTAATAATCCAGACTACTATTTCAAATAGATTGCTATCCCTTATTTGTCTGTGCTTCTGCCTTTTTTTTTTTTTCTTCTTCTTCTTTTTTTTTTTACTGCTGTCATCCCATGACCTTTAGCTGGGAGACATATATAAAGATTGCATGCTAATGTTTCAACTGATTCCTTTCATTGTTATTGGTAAGTTTTATACATACGGTTCTTATTGTCCTTATAGAAGGGAGAGGTAAAATCAATTTCCTCTTTAACATATTGATAAACAACTCCAGATATAAGAGGTAGGGAGGAGAAACTAGATTTACCTCTGTGTGACCTACATAGGAATGCTGGAAAAAATTAATTCCAGAATATTATGTCAACATTCCTTGAAGTTGTGGATATGATTTACATAGTAGGTCTTCTCCATCTACCCAGCTACTTTCATCTTGATACTGTAAATTGCTTTCATTTTCCCCCTCCGATCTGTGTGCTTGAGGTATTGTTGTGATAAATTATGGAGGTACAGAACTGAAAATGGTGTGTAGATTGTCTAAGAAATTGAGTGCAGTCAGCCTTAAAAGTGGTGGATGATGTGCGAAAGCACCTACCTCACCCTGGCCACGTCCCATATGTCGTCAATGAACAGCTGCTTTTAACTTTGCCTTTTGCCCAGAGCATGAGAGCTGCTGGATTTATTGAATTAATAACCACTCCATTATGTGTGTTTTGTTTTCCTGTGACCGTGAAATCTGGCTGTAATGTTAGGAAAGTGTAAGACAGGTCTCCTTAACAAACAAGGCGGTATCTTTTTTTTTTTTTTTTTTTTTTTGGTCATTATTTAATACTTAATCTTTTAGGTAGAAAATAATAGGGAAATCCTTTCAAATCTGGAATAGAATGTTCCCAGCAATATTGAGTTAAAAAGGCATTTTATGGGTTACATAGATAGATAGAAACTGGCTCTCACTATGATTTGTAGTCTGAAGCACAGCTACTGACTGCAATGTGTTTGTGATTGAATAGTTTTTTTTTTTAACCTGTGTTTTTTTTTGAAGACAGAACATTATATATATATTTTTCCTAGATGAACATCTGAATAGTTTTTGCAGGAAATGAGGGCAAAATAGAACACTATCTTCCTTTTACAACCTAGGTCATTTCCTGAGGAGTTTTGAATTCAGCACGAAAGGCAGGATTTTAGCAGGGGAGGAATGCAGCACATGTGGAAAAGGTTGTCCTGGCGACCTTTCATTCTTTTGACCAAGAAGGTGCGAGATAAGTCTTCTATCAAGAAGTTTCAGTCAGGGCCATTTTGATTAATGGTGGTTTTTTCTTTCTTCCTTTCTTCTTCTTCTTCTTCTTCTTCTTCTTCTTCTTCTTCTTCTTCTTTTTGCGTGTATGTGTGCCTTTTTTTTTTTTTTTTTTTAGAATCAGGCCAACCCACTATTGTTCATGTTCTCTTCCTTCCACCACAATTTCATAAAAAAAAATACAGAAGGTAAATGGACACTCTTTTTATCAGCTGTGTTTCAGCTCCTGGTTACTTCTGTGTTCTCACTAGCAAGTGTCAGAAATAGTTGTCTTTTGAAGACCTACAAAATAATAGCTTTGAAATTTTTTTCTAAAAAGTAATAAAGATAGTCAAGTTTATTGCTAGAAACAGCCTAAAAGATGATCTATTTTAAGCCTTCATTTTAATATGGGGAAACTGAGGCTCAGAAAAGAATTTTTAATTTGCTTAAACCTATACAAATGAGTATAACACATTTGCACTGATTCCCAATTCAGCATTTTCTCTACCACAAGACTAAGGGGAAGGGCCTGTATTTTTATGAGAAATTGAAACTTCTCTTTATTTGTTTATAGTACAATTATCTCAAACTATTAAACAATAAAGTCAGACTTCTCTTGCGTACTGTTTTAAAATCACATATTTTTTTAAAGCTGGGACACAAAACTCTGGTGTATTAAAAGTGAGTGGTTATAGCAATGCTTTGCAAAAAACCATGACCCTGAAATGCCTTCTGAATCAGTTGAGTAAAGTTAAATTTTGTTTAGCAAACTATATTTTACTTTATTATCTTTCTAACCTGGGTAACGTGAAATAATTACTTATGCCTCCTGTGAGCCAGGCACTGTGCTGAGTGCTGCCAGCCTTCTAAACAACCCTCAGTAACAGGTATTACAGCACCCATTTTACAAACTAGAAAAAGGAGAATTATATTTTAGCAATCCAAGTCCTAAAAGTAAGTGATTGCACTGGGATTCATATTCTGGTCTATACTGATTCAAAGTTCAATCTGTTTCCATTGTATCAGATTGCTTGCATTTATGTAAAATGTGTATTAAATAAATTGATATTCATATTCAAAATAAACAGTAGAACAGTGAAGCTGTTGCATTTGCCTTTAAAATATTACTCAAAGAGGGCGCCTGGGTGGCTCAGACGGTTAAGCATCTGCCTTCGGCTCAGGCCATGATCCCAAGGTCCTGGGATTGAGTCCCGCATCGGGCTCCCTGCTCCTTGGGAGCCTGCTTCTCCCTCTGCCTCTCTCTCTCTCTCATGAATAAATAAATAAAATCTTTAAAAAAAAAATAAAATATTACTCAAAGAAAAACTGAGTCTCCTTCCATGGGACCTACCCCACCCCCAACACAGACTCATAGACACTCAGATACACAGACTTCCTCAGTCACTCAAGTTAGTATGTAAAATCGACTGCTAAGTGACTGAAAATTGCCTGTATTATTGGTTAAAATTCAGGAATGGGTATTGCTTTTATTTCGTAATTTTATTGTAATTTCTGGGGCTACTTAAGTGGATGAAAATAATTCTGAAATAGATTTTTAAATCTACTAATGTATATGATAAATTATAAGAAGTAGATTTAACTTTGTAAGTATTTCCTGGCTTCCAGAATCAAAATATTTATTGGTGATTACCCATAAAAAGTATGAGAAAACACAGATTTGGGAATTTGTTCTGTTAATATGACGATTGTTCATTAAATTAGAGTGGCATTTTGGGTCATTGTTTCTAAGTTTAACATGAAATGAAATAACTTAGTTACAGTGGGGCGGGGGTTTATTTGGGGGAGTCTAGAAGTTATTTGTAGGTGGGCTGATTATATGTTTGCCTATGGCAGGGTTAGTTAAACCTGTCCGGGAACTCACAGTTCTCCTCTCACTCTCAGTGGTCCTGGTCTGTCTGCTATTATGTGGCCACCCGAGGAAGAAAGCACCATGGCCCCACATGCCTTGAGGAACGGAGAACAGAATAAGTTATAAGATGTTTTCACATCTTTCCGAGGAAATTTTAAAAAGCATATTTTGTTTCCCATGTATATTAATATTTGTAATTATTAATATGAAGTCCTTCATATAATAATTTCCTTATATTCCAAAGAACGCTGCTGTTTATTCAAATAATTCTACTCTTATTGTTTACAAGTCACTGGTGAAAACAGCCATAATGGGAACATTGCCATCAACGAAACTAAACGTGGTCTTGTCTACAGCTCTTACCTAAGAGAACAAAAAGAAAGGATCTAACTCACTGGCCCATGTATCAGAGACTTATTTTCTCATCAACCTCTTGCATAACATAAGACAAATCCTTCTCCTGACACTTTGCAGCAAAAACCAACACCTCCCCAAACAAAACTACCTCGAAACCATTATGCACATTTTACATTAAAGATCTCTTGGACTATGCTGCATTTTAAAAATTAAGTTGATTCACTTTAGAAAAAAAAATATTTTTTATTCTGTGGTTAAGATGAAACCTCAACTTCCAGATTCATCTTCATCTTAACTTATCCCCGTATAAATGAGAAATGCTGAGAGCGAGTGACCTTGTTGTCGGGGGTGACACTAGAATTTCATGCGCATTTTGATAACCGACATCTAAGGACAGTTTCTGAGGAGCCATTCCTTGTAGATGCAACCCTGGGATTTTTTTATTAAGACTGTGGTGGTGGTTAGTAAGGAAATCTTGGATTGATATGATAACAAATTAAAAGAGACCAGCTCCCTGCTTCCTAGGACAGAGCCTAATCCCTGCTATTCCTGGGTACAGGAGGTGATGTGTTTGTTAGAATGGAGAGCAAAGATCAGCATACCAAAAACTTACAGACCAGACGATCTGTCTATTAGAGAAATGTAAGAAAAAGTTTACTTTCTATGCAAACCCTCTGACCTTTGACCCTTGCTAAGCTACACATAAAACATCTGCGTGGGTGTTACTACCTTTAGAAACCTTTAGTAAGCTTTAAGTATTTTATTTATTTATTTAAATCTGTAAATGAATCAACTAAATGTGCTCACTTAGGCAACGGGGCTTATCCGTAACTCTGGGATTTTATTTTGATTTCGGTATGGCATCAAATTAAATGGGATCCTTGTTGAAGCTCTTGAGCTGTTTTTGTAGATGTCCACAAAACTGGACGAAGACCTGTTTTACAAGCAGCATATTGACAAGAGAAGGAGGAAGTGTTCCTGCAAAGGAGCTCCATTCTAGAGAAGCAAATACTCATATTTCATCTGGTAGATTTTTAATTGTGCTCTAAATAAACAGGTCGCTGTTATAGTGTAGACACAATTGAAAGGTTCTCTATTCCTAAGTCAACAGACCTGCTGCTGCCTTCTGCAGTGGCTGAATTTCCTGGGTGGTCTCTAAGAATTGCCCCGGGAGGAAGGCACTGTCATAGTCTAATCCGGATGTTACAGAGGTATGTAAAATGGCATGTCTTGCAAGTTTAGTTTATGTGTTGTCTAGTCCTTCACGTGGAAAGAGACATTCCTTTAAGCGTTTTTGGAACCTCTGTGGAATGAATGGGCAAGAAAAGCTTCACTAATGTTGAATTAATAAAAGCTTTGAAATGAGACCTGGCACTTTTGTTGAAATATGAAAACACGGACAAGACAATTGACAAACTTTTAGAATTAGAGCGCAGGTTTGAAATTTGGATGTTGAATCTGCGCCTGACTCTTATTTTACCATAAAGTTTTGTTTGTTTTTGCATCCCACAATCATGTTTGTTGGTTTAAAATTAATTTTAATGTTTAATTTTTTTTTAAATGAGGGAGACGATAACAGGGCATTTGGTGCGCAATGTGATATCACCAATCACCACTTGCCATCAGTTCATCGACGTACTAGATATGTAAAATAATGGGATTAATATTAATCTTCCCACATAGTTGCGAAGAAATGCTGCCAGGAGATACCTCTGAGCCCGGACATTTTGGAGCCAAAGGAGATCCCCTCCCAGTCAGTTTCCCAATAAGGGAACTGACAGCACCTAGAAATACATACACTGATGTGCCACTCCAGCACCTGTCTTGCTAACAGCCCCAAAGGAACCTGCTTCAGTTAGCCCAGTAAATCAAAATGGCATCTCCCTTAAGAGGTAACTGGAAGGGAAGCTGTCCAAACCACGCATTCCATTCCTTACCGGGCCACCTGGAATTTAAAGTGAAAACGCTGGCTTTTACTTCAAATGCATAAGGAGCCTACCTTCTCGGCATGACCTTTCACTCATTTTAGAGAATTAAACAGAGCTTACCAAAGGGTAACCTTCTCCCTTTTTCATGCACCTGCACACATCCCAAATCAAGAGTGCCGAAACTAAATGATCCTTGAAAGCTGGGAAACATTGATGACCTTTTGTGAGTTAAGTCTTCCTGGAAAACATCTGGGAGGAAAGGTCTTGATAATATTAGAATCAATGTCAAAAGAGCTGATAATTTGACAAAACATTTAAAGATTCAGAATTTATTTCAAACGGAATCTCAAACTCCTGGGAAAGGCTGAACTGGCTGAAATTAAATGAAAAACAAAATGTATTCTTGCCTTGAGCTCTATGGCTGGAGTGAAAAACGCATGCAAAGTAATTATGTGAGGGTTACAAAGATGAATATCCTAATCATTTCTTTCCAAGCAGTTCTTTTCGGTCAAAGTGTGCAGCTTCCAATTATTCAAATAAGAAATCCAGTGTAAATGGTTTTAATCCTCTCTAGTCGAATGAATGTGGTGTGGATGTCCTGTGGACACTGACACTCAGTTATCTTTCTTGTTGACGCGCATAAGAAAATTCCGGCTGGGCACACATGATTTATTCTTTATATCTGGAGCAGTGCTGTAATCATTCACCCCTTTTCAAGTCTAGTTTGGCAACTTTATCTCGCTTGCAGTTTGCATTTTTTGAAAGTGAAAATATATTCTGCTGCTTTTGATGTGTTGATTGGTAGGAAGGCAAAGACAGCCGCGCGCAGTCTCTGGAGATGGGCTCAGTGGCTCAATGAAGACCTCTAGTGCTTTCTTGTTAGCCAAGATAGATCTACATCCCGATGAACCACAACTGGTCAATAGCAGAGGCTCTCAACGCATGTTCTCAGAAGCCACAAATCAGTTTTCCCTGGGACTTAGTTATCGGCATATTGTGCCGTAGGCCATGCCCTGCTGCTGCTTGCCCGACTGTAATTCTCCCCCCAGTGAAGTTTTTAAAGTCACAGGCTGAGACTGTAACCATGCTCTCTTGGCAACAAGCCTGTCACAGGCCTGCCAGATATCAATTGCCCATCAAATAAATTGCTGCTTGAATGTACTCAGCCTCTCGCTATTAAGGAGGTTCAATGCCAGCAGGATTTCCCGCTGTTATGTTTTCCTCCTCCAGAATTTATTTCCAAATGTCTCCTTACCTATGACCGGCGTTTAGATGATACTGATGTATGTGCAGGAGTTGGCCCACTACGTTTTTAAGTCTCCATTATTTTTGCCTGAAGTATTGCAATAGCCCCCTTATGGGTCTCAACAGAACCAGTCTCTTGCCTCCCTAGTCCACCCACACCTTGCCTCTGGAAAGAGGCATCTTCCTAAAATACAAATCTAGTCGTATTTCTCCTCTTTTTAGAAATTCCCATTGGCTCTCCACAATCTCAGTGGGGCCCCTTATGTCAGAGCCTAAGAGACCCTAAGAAAATAGCATGTTATTAGGGAGAATTCCTTTCTTTGGATACCAGACTGTCCCCTGAAAGCAGTCCAGCGCCTCTCCTTTGTAAAATTATAGTTCGAATTTAGGCCCCAAAGCTATGTTTGAAATACCTGTGTTATTGACTTATGGTGCTGCTTTTAAAAGGATTAGTGGGTTACTTTGGTGAGTGGGAGCCCCATGTCTGACCATCCCTGATGTGCTCTGGACAGATCGACTCCTAAACACAAATCGTCCCTCCCAGCGAACAAGCTGCTCTCCCCCTGATAGCTGGGCCTCGTCTTCTCAAAGATTTCCATCACATACAGTGCCCTCTATAAGAAGAGGCTGCTGTTATTCCATATCCTGGACTCGGCCAGGGTCAATTCTCATCCTCCTCTGCTCTGATGTTCTCGGGTTCTCAGGGTCTCAGGGCAACACCTTCCTCCTCCTCTGCCAGTCGGAGCCATTATCCACCACCCTAAACTATAGTGTGAGAGCAGGACACCAAATTTTGAGAGCAATATCAATGCACGTGGGGATCTCGTCTCAAACTGCCCACTCCCCAAGATACTCCGGCAGTAGCGAGCTACTCCTAGTTCCCCGAGTGCCCACCTCTTCAAGCCTGTGACTTTGCCTACTATATGCGGCGGTCGCCTTCGCCCGGATTCTTCCTCTTCTTCATCCGCCTGCTGAACTCTTGCTCATTCCTTAAGTCTCAACTCAAACATCACCTCTTCTCTGACATTTACAAAGGTTAAAGGAAAAAAATATACATTCTTTTTTTTTTTTTTTTTTTTTTTTTTAATGAGAGAGGCTTGAGCCTGTTTGGGAAAGAAGGCTGCAGAGTTGGAGAGATTGATCGGCTGGGATAATTGATGGAGCCCAGTCCAGAAGGAGATGATAAAGGTAAGATCAAAAGCACAGAAGGAAAGCATTGTGTGCCTGCCCTTACACACCCCCGTGGACTGTAACCATTTGTTTGCTTACAGCTCTCCTGCTCCAACGGAGTGGTGGCCCGAGCCACCATCCTCTCTTGCTCAGATCAGTGTAATAACTCCTGAAGTGGCCTCCTTATTTGTACTCTGGGTCCACTCTAGAATAAGCTCGGCACAGTGGCCAGTGAATCTTAAAATGCAGTCAGATCTGGCTACTCCTCTGTTCAAAATCTCTCCATCCCATTCCATGTAGACACCAGTGGGCCACAAGCCCCCACATGATGCATTCCGTTCCATCCCCTTTAAGGAGCATATCACCGTCTCATACAAGGTTTGCATTACTTATTTGTGTTGTTTATTCAAAGCCCCTACTCTAACATGTGATTTCCGTAAAGAAAGTTTCTGTTTACTTTTCCGCTGTATCACCAATAACAGGAACACCTAGGAGGTCTTCACTAAATACGTATTGAAGGAATGAATGAATTTTCCCATGGATACCCATACATAAAAATAGTGTATACGCGTAGAAGTTGAAAAACTCATAGGATTTGTGTCCTCCGTGATTTTGGCAAAAATCCTGGCTACCCCTAACAAAAGTCCCTTTCAGTACAACTTCTTGACTACTAACTAAACTTAGTATATTTGAAGTGCTCCGTAATGACACGACAGCTTGTAAGAGAATATGACATTAAGGTTCTTATCCTCACATATCTCATCCTGAAAATTCTTATACAACTTCACAAAAAATGAAAAAAAAAATTATTCACTAAGAGAAAATAAGAAAAGTTAATGAAATTTGTAATTTATGTTTGGATAACTAAAATAAATGGAGACAACTTCATACCTCTTTGCATGTTTATGTTCTGATTGTTACTATAGCTACAAACTTCCATTATAATTTTTGTTCAGAAAGTTGTCTCCAGTTGATATTCAAATTGTTTTTTCTTTATAATCTATGTTTTACAGAAACATGTCATCTTAGCTGAAGGAACCTCTTTTATTTTAAACTCTAGAAAAGCGTGTTTCTTAACCAAGCCCATAATCAGTATTAGAGTTTTATCTCTCATGACAGGAATATGCCAACAGAACATTTTCATGCCAAAAGACAGTTATACCTTCTGTGCTGTGAGGAGTGAGTGGTGGCTTTGAACAACATATCAGTAAAGTCAAGCCACACATTTCTCAATGCCATTACGCAAACAGAGGAAGAATGAAAGCCAGAACCTGTAAAAGTAATTCTTGGATGGCTTGAGGAGTGTATAAAATGTGCTCTATAATTTTCAGCCTCCTGCAGTGCAAGTGATTAGCTAAAGAAACACTTTGAACCTGTTAGTTGTACATCTTTTAAACCATTTTAAATTATGGAAAAGATAGTCCTCAAGAAATTAATTAAAGTTTTGGACAATAATGCAATCAGGGATATCTGTGTTTGCAGTCTTTTCTCTCTGCTTGCATACATCTTTCTCTGTCAAGTACATCAAACAGCTAATTAGCCCCATTTTAAGAGCTTCACTGCTCACATCACTTAAAAGGATCTCCAGGCTGCCTTCTTAGAGACTTTACACTTTCTTTGTATTGGTTTCCTGAATGCCTCCTAGACTTTGAAAGAATCTATTCTCTACATATCAGAGGAACTTTAAAAGTAGATGGGCTTTCTTTCTCACAAATGAGTTTTCTTTGTTTTCTCACTCATGATCAGCATTTTATAAATAATCTTGTAAAGGTTGGTAAACCTATTTCACCTGGTATTTGCTTATTTTAAATACCCTTGGGTTTGCTGAAGACATCTGAAAAACATTAGAATGACTGCTTTTTATTAAGACATGTGGTACCAGAAAAAAAAAAAAAAAATTATGAGACTGAAGTGTTGCTTTCATTTAGCATAAAGCGTTACCATGACAAAAGTTCGGTGTTTCAAATACCCATTTTAGAAATAACTACGGGTCACATGATCTACAGATATCACATGTTAGCACATGTTAAAAGTTATAACCATAACTAGAGACAGAATTTCTGACTCACAGCTTCCATTAATCTGAACTATCACATGTCATCTCAAGTTGACTATAAAAATAACTCAAGACGCCAGAGTGCTTCAATTAACAGCTGAAATATTGTGATATTTTAACACAGGTGATATAAAGACTCAGAGCCACAAATAGATACATGGCTGTGAGTTATAGCTATTTCCTTGCAGGTTTACTGTTGAGGGCAGATGTAGAGAATGCCTTCTGTCTGCAAAAGCCAACCAAGCAGGGAAGGCAGGGTATGGGTAGGTGAGGGGGTGGGTAGAAGTGGATTCCACTTATACGGTTTCTTGATCATTTAAATATATGTATGAATATGACCTGGGGCGGGAGAGGTGACAGGCAGGCCAAGAACACCCGGGAGTATTTGAGATAGGGGCCGTGCAGTATCTTGAGTAGAACAAGGTGCCCAGAGGAGCCAGAGAGACATTTGTGAAATAACTACAGCAGTAATATTAGACACCCACCATGACATTGGTATGGTCGAAGCATGATTTTAAATGTAAATACATCAAGTCATTGAATCTTCGCAACAACCTTTTGAGGTCGGTTCTATTCTTAAATATTATCACCGACTTATCAACGGAGTACCTGAGCTGTAGCGAGTTTAAGTAACTTGCTCAAGGTCACACATCCACTAAATGGTGGGTTTTGGATTTGACCCCAGGCACATGGGTTCCAGAGTGCTGCAGCCCTACAATCTTGAAAACAGAATGAAAGGCAGAGATGATGGTAGAGGGTGGCAGAGATGGAAATGGGAGGTGAAGGAGGAAGGGAGAGAAGAAAGGAAGACCAAATTGAGGCTAGAAAAGAAGCTATTTGTTTAGTGACACCTAATATTACAACTTGAATGGAAGGTCAGAATGTTTAAGGAGTAGAGGAAGGAATGGTGGGAAAAAGATTTCCCTGAGGAGTATGATATTTGACCTATGCTTTTGAAGTGAATCATGCTGGATTTAAGACTTTTTTGCCTTAAAATTTCATTAAAACTGAACCCCTAACTAGTATTAATGCTTACTAAAGTATATTTTCATACCAAGCAGAAAATGATTTCAACAAAAATAAATATTATGGTTTCAAAGGAGAGGGAATGAAAGCCAGGTTGATACATGAACTATCCAAATAAAGTGGAGAAAAATAAAAACACATGAACACTTAAAGTTTTGCTCATATTTTCCTAGAAGCATGCTCATAAGTCCCTATATTCCAAAGTATGCTATCAAGACTTTAAGGCTGGCCTCATGCAGGTATGTCTAAAAAGAACAATAAGCAAGAAGTAGTCTTTAATGCTTGCAATAACACGAAACTGAAAATATTTGTAGGTTGGCAGCTGCTGAACCTCAGCCTATTTTTCATTGTGTTCTCTTTGGCAAACACATTTGTAAGAAATGAGTTTCCACTTTATCTGGCTTCAGTGCCCTGAATTGGTGGTGTCTGGGCCTTAGGTGTTCTGAGCAACCCATAGCCATGGAAACGATTTAGGAGCAATGCTGGCTAGAAGTTACATAAATTGTCATCCAGTATGTACATCTCACTACAAAGTTGAGGAAATTTGTCCCCTAGAAGCTAGGATTATTCATACATTCAACCAACCCACACTTATTGAGTGCCTACCATGTGCTAAGCACTGTTCTAGACATTGAGTTGGAGTATTTGTTTAAGGTCACGTAGCTAATGCGTGATGGGCAGGAAAAGTAAGATTTTTTGTCACTCTGTCTAGAGCACTGTTGAATCATTCAGTTTCCCACTTTCGAGGTTGTTTTCTCAACTTGGTTTTGAAAAGGTGTTTGATTATCTGGCTTGTCATGATTGTCCAATTTCTAGATGGTTGCTTCTTGCTATTTATTTTCCACAGAGGGCCAGCCTAGGAGGCATTTTGTTATTGGAAGAGCAGGTCACTGCTTGGAATTTGGATTTTGCCCTCCATGTCTTATCATCCAGTTTAGTACTAAATATAGCTTAAAATTCATATCAATACAACTTCTGGGGATATAGGTCCTAACTGCAGCAACTAGAAACAGTCACTGGTAGTAGATGGTTTTTGCTGCCTCTGCATGCATTTAATATTATATGTTTAGTTTTTCAAGGAGTTTTCTATATGTGAAAGAAGTTATCCAAGCATGATATGATGTGATCTTTGTTACAACATTCCTTTTATAAGATAACTTGATTCAAAGCTTCCCTTAAACTTGATATACTCCTATATTTGACTCGTTATTGGAGGGATCAGTATTGAATCCAGGTATGTCTGACTTCAGTGCTTCCTTCCCCCACCTTGATTGCTGAGATATAATATTATTTTTTTTGCATTATTATTGGACCTCCTACCTCTTCGCCTTGTCTATTTCACCAGTAATAAAAATTTCTATCCTGTTCACCAAGGTTAACCTGTGTATATTTGGGACCCCAGATCTTTCATTTCTTCCTAGCGTGTGGCTATATCTTCTATTATCAATGCAAACAACTACTGCTAATGCATCTTAAGTATTAATAGCTGTGTTACTATGAGGTTGGCTAATATTTGTTAGGTAATAGAGTAAATCAACTAAATATTTCATAACTGTTCCTAAAACATATATGACATGCATCAATGTGTCTATACCTATATCTGTCTATATTTTTTGCTCACCTTTTTGGTGTCCAATATCTTCTTGCTAGTCTTAAGTGCATTGATCATATTGATGAGGATCTTTTTGAAACATATTTATGTATTTTATTGTTATTGTCTATTAGTAAAACTACTGAATGGCACTTTGTCAGTAGCACACTGATACAAATCATATTTCATTTCTGGACATAGAGATATCAATTCACTTGCCAGTAGGTGTTTAGTAGTTATTCAGCCAGTTATTTTTCCTCTGAGCCAGCCATATTTTTTCCTCCTTTACAAAGGAACTTTATGAGATTTGAGTGAGGCAAATTTTGCAGGGCTCCATTTCAACGTGGAGACTAAACAGCACAGAGTTGACCATATTGCGATCCATGCTGATCCTTTGGTTTAGTAACTAGTTACTGACTGATTCCTGTGACCAAGCCCCCACCTTAAATCTTTGTTTCACTTAGTTCCTATTTTGTTCTTCCATGTTTGAGTCCGTGCCTTGAACCTGCTTTAACCTTGAACTTGGCTGATTATATAGTTCCTCTGGGATAGTCCTTTGTCCTTTCAGCTCCTCTCTGAGGCTGGGATTATGTTTCTGAATCCCCAACTGGGAAAAGTGACCATGTATTCCCATAGCTCTTGAATTTTAACCACCTGCTTGCCTTCTTTGGCTTTATTAGTGGACATTTCACAAAATATCATCATTATGGTTTTACTTATGCAGTTTTATAGTTATGATTTCAACCTTCAAAGATCAGGGGCAGTCTATGTACTATATATATATATATATATATGTGATAATAGTGGTTGCTTAGGTAATGTTTATTGAATGGTTCAAATAAAAAATAATTTCTGCAAATTTTCTATTTTTAGAGTATATGCTGCCTTGTTTGACCTCCATGCTATTATACCAATTGTTACCACTCCTGGACCTCCCTGGTCACTAACACATATCACTTACTGCCATCCTCAATTTCTGACTTTCACTTCCTAAAAGTTGCTGCATTGTTCTCAAGCATGTGATTCACAATAGTGGGTGCACTTACTTTCCAGCCTCTTAGTTCCAGACTCTTCTGAATAATCTCTACATTGCAGTGCCTACGAAACTCAGAGTTCCTATTCTGATATATTAATTTTACTATTAGTTAACATGTTTGACTATTTACTCTGAACCATGCTCTATTCAATTTTTCAAAAAGATTTTATTTATTTATTTTTACACACATGCGAGAGGGAGAGAGAGAGTAGGAGGGACAGAGGGAGAATCAGACTCCCTGCTGAGCAGGTACCCTGATGCAGGACTCAATCCCAGGGTCCTGGGATCATGACCAAGCCAAAGGCAGACACTTAACTGATTGAGCCACCCAGGTCCCCCTAACCAGGAACTATTCTAAATGCCTGTGTTATAGTTATAAAAACTGCTCATCTAATTCTAAAAAATTAGGGTCATACAAATTCTATTGAGCCCAATTAAGGTAATTTTCATGTAAATTTCATTAGATTTGAACAATTATAAAGTCATGTTCACCAGGCAACATATACATAGTAGGAAATTTAAGAACTTTCATTTTTATTATAGCTTTTATTACAGCAATTAAATTTTCTGTTCTAAGATTCTGACCCAAGGATTTGCTCTAAATGGTGCAAAAGAAGAAAAATGAATATATCAATCTGCTTGTGTGTTCACAGGCTTCTTTTGTCCCCATGCCTATTGTTAAGTCTAAACTTGTGAGTTTTCACATCATCTCTACACACAAAAGAACCTTATGAGCATATCTAAAAATTATTCTGGAGTTAATAACATTCATCATAATTGCTTCATGATTGCCTTTTGTAAATTTCTAACTGGAAGTGGACATTCTTTATAATCAGGATATACATGTAACGTTTTAACCTAAAATTTTAAAATACCAGGTAGAAGAGTGTATACTCAATGAAGGACATGGAGAAAATGTCATGACTACTGAGCTCAGTCTGTGGTATTTTCTTCTGCCAACAATGACAGCAACACTGAAGTGACATGAGATGAACAAGACTATAATTATTATCAAAATAAATCCTAAAAAGATGGATATATTCGTTTTAGTTTTCAAGACAAAATACAGTAAAAAGAATGATTAAAAGGTAGAGATTTTATAATTCCAAGGACAAATTCATCATATACTGCAAATATTACAGCAGAGGGGATTGACATCATGATAGGTTTGCCTCAAATCTATTATCTTTCAGTTAATGATACCTATCATGATGGAAATTTGAAACCCTAAAGTAACACATTAAGTTGTTCACTTGGTTTGTAACTGGAATTCTTTATTCTAAATTGGAATGAGAGTTATTATTTTATTTCCAGCATTGATGAGACTCCCGGAATAGCTGAAATAATTCTGAAAGAAGCACATACCCAGAATAATAATAGTAATGTGATCAGATGTCAAATAGTCTTTCTTTGGTACTACTAAATCCTTAAAGTAAAAATTTACGTAATCATTTCATTTCCAGTGTAGCTGAAACACATTTATATTCAAGTTATTATGAGTTGTAGACTGCTCTGGAGATTTGTGTGAGGACGGTCTTGGTGACAAGAATATGTAAGAAGACATTCTCATCTGCCAGTCCAATTCATGCCACATTCAGAAATGTGAAAGAATTTACAACCTACAAGTGTAACTATTGAGTTTATTAGTCAAATACCTAAAACAAATGTACCTCTAATTGGATATCAATAATTATCATAAGCTTGGAATATTTGTATACTGATAGCTGCCAAAATAAAAGATAAAGTCAATTCTAATTGTATGATCAATATATCATACATCGATGTTTTCATGTCTGGGTAAAATATATTTGGTGAAAAATAATAAGCTGCTTTTGGTAGAAGCGTTTGACTTCCATTTGAAAGTAGTAATTTTTTCCTTAGTATTTCTTCCACTTTGAAGTATATTTTTAAAAATAATATGTCCTAGTTATCTTTCTATCTCAGTTTTTATAGAATGGCTCTTTTTTCTTTTTTTTAAATAGGGACAAAATCTTCCATTGTACAGATGCACAATGATTCATTTAAGTGGGTTCCTACATTAACTGTACTTAAGGTGTTTCCAATCATTAGTCATTAGAAGTAATGCTTTAATGAATAACTTACACATATATTGTTTTCTCATGTGCAAGTGAATCTGCCCATACATTTACATAAGTGAGATAGCTGAATCAAAAACTAAATGCAATTGTTAGTTTGGTGATTATTTCCCAGTTGAGCTCCATGAGATTGGTTTTGTTTGTTTTTTCCATTTCACATTCCTTCTAGAAATGTATAAGCCATGTATGAGATTTTCACCAAAAATGTAGTAGTTTTAATCTGAATTTATTTTATTATTAATGAGGTTGAACTCCCTTTCCTATGTCTCAGAGCATTTGTATTTCTTTTTTCTTTTTCTTTTTTTTTAAGGTTTTATTTTTAAGTAACCTCTACACCCAAAGCAGGGCTTGAACTTACAACCCTGAGAACAAGAGTTAAATGCTCCACTGACTGAGCCAAGTCCCCTTTTATGTCTTGTCACACTTAATGTCACATTTTGAATTTACCCTTTTGAAATTTCAAATTAGTGATTCTATGGCTAATTCTCTAGTTCTCCATTTGGACTTTCACTTCTAAAAAACTAGACTTCATGTTGACATTTTTAAATAGATTTATTTATTTATTTATTTATTTGAGAGAGAAAGCATGCGCATAAAATGTGGGGAGGGAGAGGGACAAGTAGATTCTGCACTGAGCATGGAGCCCTACATAGGGCTCCATTTCACCACCCCGAGATCATGACCTGAGCCAAAATCAAGAGTATGGCTCTTAACCAGCTGAGCCACCCAGGTGCTCCCTCGTGTTGATTTTGACCCTTCTCCATGCTGGCAATATGTCTTAGGGACCTTGTGTAATGCTTCCCTTCACAATGCTCTCTCTGCACCAACTCTTGACCATCCCATCTACTCTGCTCTTGTGGTATGAAGGGCATAGGTGAGAGAATAGAGATAAGTTTCCAGGTAGGAGTGGTGGGACTGGGTGTTGTTCAGGAACATTTCTGACCTAAGCTGATTAAAAAGAGGCTTCTACATAACATAATAAAATAAAATTAAATAAATAAATAAATAAATAAGAGGCTTCCTTCTTATATCAATAGATTAATACGAAGGTCTCTTTGGGGTCTCAAGATAAATTATTCAATGGAAAGTGATCTATCTTAATAATAGGATTAGGCACAAAAGCTAGAAAAGTCTCGATCTCTTCATAAGGGTTTTGTGTCTTAGTTTTACTTAATTATAATGAAATCTTTGAAATGATGATGCATTTGATTCCTATTCAGAGATTTTAGTATTCACATTAGTGTCTCCTGGCAAATACCTAGTTTGAATTTTAGCTTCAGTCCTTCCTAGGAGTGACCTTGGGCATGTTACTTAAATGATCTCGGCTTTAGTTTCCTCAAGAAGTAAAATGGGGCTATTAATAGTTTTAATCATTTTGGATTATTGAGTATTAAGTTAAATAATGAATATCAATTGCTTAGGATAGTACCTGCCATACCCTAAACAAATACTAAATGAGAGATGATAAATAAATAGGTAATAGCTAAATAATAGATAATAAATAAATAATATTTGTTATGAATAATAATAATATTAGATTTACTGGTAAAGGCAATAAACAAAGTAAGTCACTTTGAACAAAGTTAAAAATTTGTAAAAAAGTGAGATTCTGATGCTTATTACATTTTTAACATTCAACATTCAGGTTGTTAAATCAAAGTTTATAGTTAAATTAATTTGTAGAATGACACTTACTCAAAATTACCATCTAACTATCTAACTTACTTTTATTATTTAAAGAATGGTGCTGTGTATTCAAGAATTTAATTATTAATCATGTAGCTTGTTACAATTTTTCAGTTGTTAATCTATAAAAAGGAATGTTATTTCCTTGAAAAAATATATTTGTGTTATCACTTGATGACTTTTTAATTTTCATTTGTTTAAAAATTGGAAATATAACTAATTTTTTATCTTGATTCATAAAAAGTGAAGAAAAAAATTTTCCTGAAACAAAATGTTGCTTTTGTATGTATTATGCTCTGATCTATTATATTCTCTTCCTTTTCAACCCATTTTATTTTATGCTTTTTAAAAAAGATTTTATTTATTTATTTAAGAGAGAGAGGGAGAGAGAGGGGCTGATTGGGGGGAGGGGCAGAGGGAGAGTGTGAAGCAGACTCCCTGCTGAGCAGGGAGCCTGACGTGGGGCTTGATCCCCCTGAGCCAAAAGCAGATGCTCAACCGACTGAGTCACTCAGGCACCCTTATTTTATGCTTTTCAAGTGAAGGTCATGTTTACTAAATTGGTTTCATAAACTACTAACCATTGATAATCTGCAGTTTGAAAAATACTGCCTAAAGCACATCCTAAAGAATGTTAGTAGTTATAACAATTTTTTTTGAAAAGTTTAATTCTAAACTAAATTTGAAAACTTTGTGGCTTTAATCAAGTTAAACAGGTTTCTCTAGTAAAAGACTTCTCAGGGTTTAGGATCCTAGTTAAGAATTTACAAGAAGAGGGTTGATAGAAAATATAGCATTTTCTAATTGTATATGGGACTGTGCAACAGACAGAACACCTTTGGCTCTTCCTTCCGTTCTTCCTGCCTCCCTTCTTTCCTGTCTTCCTATTTTGTTTCTTCTTCCCTACCTTTCTTTATTTCCAGGGAGCAGTTTGCAGGAAATAGACTGCATATATTTTCACATCCCTCCACCCCCCCCCAAAAAAATCCCAGGTTACTCTTGGTTATAACATCTTACTGTTTGCATTTTTTATTTGCCCAAATCACACATTTCCATGTGTGCACTTTGAATTTGTCAAACAAAATTGCTCTAACTCTTTGGATGCATCAACTCTTTAATTATTTTTTCTCATCAAACACACTTTTATTTTCTATTCCTTATGGTAGGATCGTCATAAATTGCACATTCTGCACATGTTCACATAAAGTCACATCTACATCATAAATAAAGATTTACTGTTATAACCCTTTAGTCTATTTAGATGCCAGCTATATTTACTGAGTCCATTTGATAGTATTCTACAGACCAGAGAAACAGTTACATTGTTTTAAATCAGTAAGTAATTACCATTTAGTTGTACAGAAACAGAAAATAAAGAAATAAAAGATCAGAACTAACATTTATTGAGTACCTACTATGTACCAAAGTTCTTTTCCTTACAAATGTTACATCAATTAATTCTGCTACACTAAAAAATAAAACAAAACAAAGCCTGGTGATTTAAAATAGCAGTGGTTTGTTACATCCACAGTTCCCTACAGGTTGGTTGGGCTTAGCCAGACAATTCTTCTGTTGGTTTGGCCTACAGTCAGTCATGTGATGGCAGCCTTTTGGCAGCTCATCTGTAGAGCATCAAAAATGGCCCCCCAGCATATCTGAGGCATTGATGCTGCCTCTTGTCTGGGTCCCTTTCCGCATGTGGTCTCATGATTGAAGACCTCTGAGGCCAAGGCTTGAGAATTCTCAATTCTGCCACATTCTGTTGTTCAAAGCAAGTCACAGACCAGCCCAGATAGAAGGCCCCTACCTCTTGATGAGAGTAGCTGGGAAATATCATATCTGTGTTTACCCATACACCACAGTGATTTCAAATAAAATCTTTATAAGAATGCTATAAGATGGGGGTGCCTGCGTGGCTCAGTTGTTAAGTGTCTGCCTTCGGCTCAGGTCATGATCCCAGGGTCCCGGGATTGAGCCCCACATCGGGTTCCCTGCTCTGCGGGGAGCCTGCTTCTCCCTCTCCCACTCCCCCTGCTTGTGTTCCCTCTCTCGCTGTGTCTCTCTCTGTTAAATAAATAAATAAAATATTTTTTAAAAAAGGAATGCTATAAGATGGTTAGAAAGATAAAGAACTATTTTAAACAGAAACCTCAAAGGGAGTTGGAGTAAAAAGCATCTATTCCTGATGAAAAAGAAGTGGTAGCATATAAAACACATAATATAGAGTAAACAATTGACCATATTCTATGCAAGGTTTTATTCTTCAACTTAAAAAAATTGTTAAAGGAAAACAAGTTACAATTCATTTCTTTTGTGGGAGTAAGGGCAATTTAGCAGAAAAAGCAGAAACTATAGAATCTGGGTTTGTACACTGCTCCTCCAAAGGCCTGTTATGTGGTCTAAGTCTAGCAGAACACAAAGTTTCTTCAGAAGGATGTAGGTAAAAATTAAATGAAATAATTTTGGAATAGCATCAGCATTCAGTAAGTAATAACCATTGTCCCTGTCTTTTGCTCTATCACTTTGGACTTTGTTAATATCTATTTAAAAAAAAACCCAGACTTCATATTGCTTTCTCCCTAACCTTTTCTCCTGACTTAAAGTATAGATTAAGTAAAGAGGGACATAAGATACATTTTATATTTTTTTCCTTTGATTTAAATGTGATGGTAAGGGCGCCTGGGTGGCTCAGTCGGTTAAGTGTCTGCCTTTGGCTCAGGTCATGATTCCAGGGTCCTGGGATCGAGGCCCGCATCGGTCTCCCTGCTCAGCGGGGAGCCTGCTTCTCGCTCTCCCTCTGCAGCTCCCCCTGCTTGTGCTCTCTCTCTCTCTTTCTCTCTGTCAATAAATAAATAATATCTTTAAAGAGTAAAATAAAATAAAATGTGATGGTAGAGAGAATGGAAAGAGAAAAATATTTTTTAACTTTTATTTTCAAAATGAACAGCGAAGCACCATTTAAAAATCAACAGCTCAAAATCATTTTTAAGTGTATGTATATATGTGTTAGGAGATGGTGATTATACTATTAAATTATAAATGTTTTTGATAGAGATATTAAATTTTTAAAAATCAAAACATAATTTGATTTGACACATAACAACTACCACTTCAGTAGTTCTAGAGGAAGTCTAGGCCATATACCAAACTTTGGAAACTTGGGTCGTATTATCACACCACCAGCACTCCAAATGGGAGATACAGGGAGAAGGATATGGGGACTTAAAGTGAATTTGATATTTTTTAACCAAAAAACAAAATGAAATATAAGACACCCAACTGTGGTAAGGGAAGCAGAAAGGCTTCAGGTAGATCTCAAGGCACCTCTAAGGTAGAAAACAGTTAAGGTACTTGCCTGGACTACCTTCCAAGGTGCTGATTCAGGATTTGTGTAAAGGAATCCTGTTAAATATGATGATCTTGTCTTCCTAAATGTTTCCATCTATCCTCTTTTGTTTGTTTGCTTATGTCTATCTTCTGCTGGACCTTTGCTCTGTAGGGAAAAAGGATTGTTTGTTGTTGCAGGGGAAAGGTGTATACTATGTATACTGTATAGTATGAAATAAGACCGTGGGCTTATGTTGGGGGATTCTAATAAATATTTCAGTCAATGTCAGGGAGAGAATCATCTTCCTGAATGATGCGAGAGGGGATCAGTGACAGTGGGGAGGGCAAAGGCAGTGATCGGTCATTCTTTTTTTTTTTTTTTTTTTAATTTATTAATTCATGAGAGAGAGAGAGAGAGAGAGAGGCAGAGGGAGAAGCAGGCTCCCAAGGAGCAGGGAGCCCGATGCGGGACTCGATCCCAGGACGCTGGGATCATGACCTGAGCCAAAGGCAGACGCTTAACCATCTGAGCCACCCAGGCGCCCCGTGACCGGTCATTCTTGCGGGGTCCTGGTGGTAGCATCACTTCCGTGACTGCCGGATGCTGGGCCTGAACTGGTGCCAGGCCACTAGGAGGCAGAGGGGGAATGACAATGAAAGACACTAGCTCGGGCGCCTGGGTGGCTCAGTTGGTTAAGTCACTGCCTTAGGCTCAGGTCATGATCCTGGAGTCCCTGGATCGAGTCCCACATCGGGCTCCCTGCTTGGCAGGGAGTCTGCTTCTCCCTCTGGCCCTCCCCCCTCTCATGTGCTCTCTCTCATTCTCTCTCTCTCAAATAAATAAATAAAATCTTAAAAAAAAAAAAAAAAAAAAGAAAGACACTAGCCCAAGAGACTGCCAGGATCTACAGGAAGGCTCCTGAGACCGCCAGGAAGTCTTACGGAGGCCAGGCCTACAAGAAAAAACTGCTCTGGTCACCTTAATTTGTGACTGCTCCTACCCCATCCCCTCAAAATCAAGATGAATGAGACAAGCCAGGATTTACACTTAACATTACTATGTCTCAGAACATCTCTCGTAAAATATTTGTAACTGCCCGAAACTCAGAAGAATGCTAGCATATTAATCAATTACCAGGGGTTCAAAAGTGACCCTCATTCCACTGAAGGCAATGAAGGTAATCTGAGTTTTAAAGACATGGCTGAGAGCTATAGGATCTGTTCCGTAGCCGCTTCCTGGCAATAGCCACAAACACAAAATGTTATAGCTTCGCCTTCAGTTTTTACTCTTGGCCGTTACAGACCTATGGCTTGCATTATATTTAGATAAATCATATTGATACCCTTTTATTAAATTTGTTTTTTTTATTTTTGCTTTTTTAGACCTCTTTTGGAATAGATCTATATGCAGCATGTCCAGTAATATTGAGAGTCCTACCTTCTATGAGTCCGTGCCATCGCATGATGAAACGCTCTATCTATATTAAAATGAAGGTGTTCCTAGGGGAGACATAGAGCAGAATGGAACAACAAACAGCTTTAGAGACTGAATATGTGAAGTGACAGTGATGCCAAAATGGTAGACTTTGGTACAGAGAGACCCAGAGGACGACAGGAAGACACAGGGCGAGCCACCGTGGCTTGAAGTTGGCAGCTCTCGAAGCTTTAAGTACTCTCCGCAGTATGGCAGCTAATCAAATGTGTGTCTTTTTGCCTCACGCATCTTGACTTGGTATGTCGTTGTAATACATTGTCAGCTGAAGGTCAGGTAATATTTTTTTCCTTCTGTTAACCAAATCGAGTATTTTATCAGATAAGCATATTTCTTCATGTAATTGAACTCATAGCTATATTGTGATTGCAATGTTCTGTTTACTCCAGGTAATGAGTAAGCCATGAAAATCAACTTAAATTAAGATGGAATGACACCCAGAGTAGGAAAGAAGGAAAAGAGGAAAAGTATGAATTAAAGGACTAGCGTCCTCTCCTGGAAGACCAGTTTTCATGGCGATGGACTAGACGGGACTAAAGGAAGTGTTCAAAGGGTTTCCTTGGAATTGTTGAGGCTATGCGACCCTGTGTCCACAGACTGAGAGCAGTCAATGAATGGTGTGAAGAAAGACCTGGATTTTCCCTCTTGCATTGTCATTCTTCGGGTACATACAATTTTGTGAAAGTGATTTTACCTCTTTTGAATACAAGTTTATTATCTGTTAAATTCCATATTCGATTAAGTGATCTCTAAGTCTCCTTCCAGAACTAAAACTTGTTATTCTTGATAGAATTCAAATTGAGCAAAAATTCAAAATATCATTTATTAGGAGAGCTCAAAGTTAATCATTGTCCAGGTGCTTTATTAAGATTACCTGGAAGTTAAAGCACTTGTATAAGCTAAAACAAGTGTCCAGGCTCATATTTTATGGCCTCGGTTATCTAATGTATTAAATAGACTTTCTGAGAATTTTAGAACAGGCTATGTGTTCTCCATCAGTTAATCTTTGAGTACAGAAGAATTGGTCTTTAATTCAGTTATAGGTCCTTCCCTGGTCTCCCCTCCTCCCCTTCCTTTTTTTTTTTTTTTTTTTTTTTTAAGATTTTATTTCTTCATTTGAGAGAGAGAGAGAGACAGAGAGAGCACAAGCAGGGGGAGAGGCAGGAGAAGTAGACACCCTGCTGATCTGGGAGCCTGATGAGGGGCTCGATTCCAGGATCTGGAGATCATTACCTGAGCCTAAAGCAGACACTTGACCATCTGAGCCATCCAGGTGCCCCCTACCTCCGCTTTTTTTTTTTTTTTTTTCTTAAGAGATGGAAAATACTCTGTATCAGATAAACTGTTGGTTAAAATGACTAGGTCCATATTTAACCACGGGTACAAATTATCTGAATTCCGAGTGCTTGCCAAAAAGTTAATTTCAAACTCATTGCTTCCCAGTATCTATCAAAAGATCTGTAGACAGAAACAATATATAGAAAGGATTGCTTAAAAGATGAAATCTGCCCATTATCCCAGACACTTTAAAATCTACTCCTGGATTTGGTCAGATCAGAGGATGGCTGCCTACCTGGAAGGTATTGTATTGACCTTATAGAATTGCCTTTGCTGAAAGAGTGATGCCAACAGCACTATGAAACCTGTCTTTGTGTCTACTCTAAAAGCACAGTTGAACATGTAAGCCAGTATATTACATGCTACTGGTTTTATGAGGACCATGGGGAAACATTTCTGTCGGATATTAGTAACAGCAATAATTTTGCTTCTCCTAACAACTGTTCTGATTTTATCTTATGTACCTTGTAAACTGTGTAAGTGTTGAGGATGCTGTTTTCCCACTGACTGAGAGAGCTTAGGGCCAGATTTGCAGGCTACCAGTAGCGAGTCTTTATGATAGGAGTTTTTTTAAGGGTCTCCTTCCTGGCTTCATTTTATAACTGATATTTTTCTTCCACTTATGTCTTCTACTTTTAATTCAAGTTATCCCTTTGTTTTATTTTTCCTTTTAATCTGAAAAAAGTATCTCTACAGCTAGATGAGATACATGTATCTCTATCCATCTATCATCCATCATCTATCTATCTATCTATCTATCTATCTATCTATCTATCTATCTATCATCTTTGCTTAGATACTGTTTTTTTACTTTCTTGTTTGTTTCCAAAAGGACTTAAAAGAATTATATGCAATCATATTTAAAATATGAACAAGTAAATCAGAAAACAGGATGAAAATTGTGGGGCACTTACTTGATGGCAAAGTTTAGATCGGAATGAAACTTTAATTGATTCTCTATAGCGTCAGGGTGAGTAACTTTCCCATGCAGGACTTCTGTCAATTACACAGGGATGAACTGATTGTCCAGTTTTTCATTATATTCCTTGAGCAGTTACTGGCTACCATCAGAACTGGGGAAGTCACCTCCTACTATTTTCTTCTGGTCTTACTAGTGTATCCATATCTCTACCCCCTTCATAAGCAACATATGGTAACAGGAATCTCCCAGCCCTCTTATAAAACATTTCCAACTCTTTTAATAAGATGCCATTTATTAAGATTTCTACTTCTGGAAATGTTTATCCTACTTTCAGAGTGATTTCTTCTTCTTTTTAGGTGGAGGTAATATTATCAAAGTGACATTTTTGGAGGCCACATAGAATAGTGAATCATAGGAAAGGGCCTGTCTCTACCACTTTCTTGCTATGGAAAATTGCTTACCTTCTCTGTGCTTAAGTTCCTCATCTGTAAATTAAAGCTATAGCTCCTATTTATAAGTTTCATGTGAGGAGTAAATGAGTTAATAGATACAAAGTACTTTGATATAATCATCATCAGTAAAAGTTCCTCAAAAGTTAGGTACAGCCTTGGAGATGTTCTATCAATCAATTTTGCAATAAAGCAACATTATAGGAAGGAATTCACTTTTGTGATTAATTCTAGGGATGCCTAACATTATAAGAATAAAAGCATGGTCAGACCCCATATATGAAAACTTCATTTATGAATGTATTTATTCCATAACAATCCTTTTCCAGAAAAGGGCAGGTCATAACAAATGAAGGGAAAAAAAAAAGTAAAAGGAGACACCTGTTTGATCCAGAAAGACCTGTGTTTGAATCTCAGCTTCACCATTTGCCATTCACATAAATCATCAATTATTTAACACCTCAGTTTCCTCAGATGTAAAATAAAGGTGGTGCCCACTTTTCAAGGTACAGATGTGAAAGACATTTGTTGTTTAGGACAGTCTAAAGACGGTGGCCCGAGAGAGAGAGAGAGAAGGCAGGGCTGCAAGTTCTCTTCATGTCTGGGCTCTGGGACACCCTCAAACTGAGAGCAAGGAAGAGTCCTTGACAGGCTCTGCTTCTGTTTCTGGGAGTGGAACTTGGCTCTGTTCTCTGAGGGGTCTTAGGTTTTAGACAAGAAGCATATGTGTTAGCCGCTGAGTGGCTCTCTGCTTCCTTCTCATAGAAAGTTGGGGACCTAGGGGTACTTGGGTGGCTCAGTCGTTAAGCGTCTGCCTTCGGCTCAGGTCATGGTCCGAGGGTCCTGGGATCGAGCCCTGCATTGGGCTCCCTGCTCAGCGGGAAGCCTGCTTCTCCCTCTCCCACTCACCCTGCTTGTGTTCCCTCTCTCGCTGTCTCTTTCTCTCTGTCAGATAAATAAAATCTTTAATAAAAAAAAAAAAGAAAAGAAAGTTGGGGACCTAGAGGTTTCTTGTTATTTTTTCCTTAATCTCATTTAATCAAAACTCAGAGTATTTTTTGATACCATTATATTAAAATTTTGTGGATTTTCTATGGATCTGATGGGGTTCCACCAAAAGTTTTAAAAGCCACATCCATAATTCTTTTTGAGAGAGGCCTGACTCTACTTTGAGCTCTGTCTGAGGCTGCTCTGTGACAATGTCCTTAAGATTCTTATCACTGAGAAGGTCTATCAAGTACCATCTGAGATTTTACAAAAGTTATAAAAAGAGCAAAGAGCCACACCCTTGGAGTCTGGCTATAGGCCCCAGACCTATGTGCGATCTTGTAAGCCTGACTGCAGGCAATTACAAAGACTGTACCTGGCAGGCCCCACAGGATAAAGCTGCCCCCCAACACTAGACTTGGGGCACAGCAATCACACTGCAGTCTCTAAAGGGAGTTGCCATCATGAAGGACCTGGGACCCCTGGCTCTCACACTCTTACACATATCTGCATCTTTTTTTTTTTTTTTTTTTAAGATTTATTTATTTATTTGAGAGAGCGAGAATGAGAGAGAGAGTACATGAGAGGGAGGAGGGTTAGAGGGAGAAGCAGGCTCCTTGCCGAGCAGGGAGCCTGATGCGGGACTCGATCCCGGGACTCCAGGATCATGACCTGAGCCGAAGGCAGTGGCTTAACCAACTGAGCCACCCAGGCGCCCCCACATATCTGCATCTTAGCCTAGATGCCTCTGTTTGGAGGAGGCCTCTTTATCAGGGACTTCAGCTCATTCCTTCCACAGGTATCTCTGCTGAGACCTTCTTTTTAGGGAGAGAGAAGTTATCTCGAAAGCAGTTTTCTCCATTGTAATTCAGTATTCAGTACTTTTCCACTTCCACACTCAGTTTCATTAATAGCAAGAAGCTTTACTCTGGGTTCCCTGGGCAGCGAGATGATCCCTTACACCTCCCTGATCCACCTGACCCTCAGCAAGCAACACACCATGGGAAAAATTGGAAATATTGGAAAACTGGAACACTGAGGTTAATGGTAGTTTATTCTGTTTGTTTAGCTTATTTATATGATCCATAGTAAATGATAGAAGTCTTGACTGTTCCTTTAGTATTGGCTTATTGTCTTTTTTTAAAATTTTTTTATTAACATAAAATGTATTGTTTGCTTCAGGGGTACAGGTCTGTGATTCATCAGTCTTATACTCACAACATTCACAACACTCACCATAGTACATACCCTCCCTAATGTCCATCATCCAGCCCCCATCCATCTCATCCCCCTCCACTCCAGCAACCCTCAGTTTGTTTCTTGAGATAAAGAGTCTCTTATGGTTTGTCTCCCTCTCTAGTTTCATCTTGTTTCATTTTTCCCTCACTTCTCCTATGATCTGCTGTCTTGTTTCTCAAATTCCTCAGATCGGTGAGATCATATGATACTTGTCTTTCTCTGATTGACTTATTTCGTTTAACATAATACCCTCTAGTTCACCTACATCGTTGCAAATGGCAAGATTTCATTTTTTTTGATGGCTGCATAATATTCCATTGTGTATGTATATACCACATCTTCTTTATCCACTTATCTGTTGATGGACATCTAGGCTCTTTCCATAGTTTTGCTATTGTGGACATCGCTGCTACAAACATTGCGGTGCATGTGCCCCTTCAGATCACTACAGTTGTATCTTTGCAGTAAATACCAGTAGTGCAATTGCTGGGTCTGAGGGTAGCTCTATTTTCAACTTTTTGAGGAACCTCCATACTGTTTTCCAGAGTGGCTACACCAGCTTGCATTCCCACCAACAGTGTAGGAGGGTTCCCCTTTCTCTGCATCCTGGCCAACATCTGTCTTTTCCTGACTTGTTAATTTTAGCCATTCTGACTGGTGTGAGGTGGTATCTCATTGAGGTTTTGATTTGGATTTCCCTGATGCAGAGCGATGTTGAGCAGTTTTTCGTGTGTCTGTTGTCCATTTGGATGTCTTCTTTGGAAAAATGTCTGTTCATGTCTTCTGCCCATTTCTTGATTGGATTATTTGTTCTTTGGGTGTTGAGTTTGATGAGTTCTTTATAAATTTTGGATACTAGCCCTTTATCTGATATGTCACTTGCAAATATCTTCTCCCATTCTGTCGGGTGTCTTTTGGTTTTATTGACTGTTTCCTTTGCTGTGCAAAAGCTTTTTATCTTGATGAAGTCCAAATAGTTCCTTTTTGCCCTTGCTTCTCTTGCCTTTGGTGATGTTTCTAGGAAGAAGTTGCTACAGCTGAGGTCGAAGAGGTTGCTGCCTGTGTTCTCCTCAAGGATTCTGACGGATTCCTGTCTCACATTGAGGTCTTTCAACCATTTGGAGTCTATTTTTGTTTATGGTGTAAGAAAATGGTACAGTTTCATTCTTTTGCATGTGGCTATCCAATTTTCCCAACACCATTTGTTCAAGAGACTGTCTTTTTACCATTGGACATTCTTTCCTGCTTTGTCAAAGATTAGTTGACCATAGAGTTGAGGGTCCATTTCTGGGCTCTCTATTCTCTTCCATTGATGTATGTGTCTGTTTTGGTCCCAATACCATACTGTCTTGATGATGACAGCTTTGTAATAGAGCTTGAAGTCCGGAATTGTGATGCCACCAGCTTTGCTTTTCTTTTTCAACATTCCTCTGGCTATTCAGGGTCTTTTCTGGTTCCATACAAATTTTAGGATTATTTGTTCCATTTCTTTGAAAAAGGTTGATGGTATTTTGATAGGGATTGCATTAAATGTGTAGACTGCTCTAGGTAACATTGACATCTTCACAATAGTTGTTCTTCCAATCCATGAGCATGGAACATTTTTCCATTTCTTTGTGTCTTCCTCAATTTCTTTCATGAGTATTCTATAGTTTTCTGAGTACAGATCCTTTGCCTCTTTGGTTAGATTTATTCCTAGGTATCTTATGGTTTTGGGTGCAATTGTAGATGAGATTGACTCCTTATTTTCTCTTTTTTCTGTCTTGTTGTTGGTGTATAGGAATGCCACTGACTTCTGTGCATTGATTTTATATCCTGCCATTTTACTGAATTCCTGTATGAGTTCTAGCAGTTTTGGGTAGAGTCCTTTGGGTTTTCCACATAAAGTAATACATTATCTGCAAAAAGTGAGAGTTTGACTTTTTCTTTGCTGATTCAGATGCCTTTTATTTCTTTTTTTTTCATTTTAAAGATTTTATTTATTTATTTGACAGACAGAGACACAGTGAGAGCAGGATCACAAGCAGGGGGAGAGGGAGAGGGAGAAACAGGCTTCCCGCGGAGCAGGGAGCCCGATGCAGGGCTCGATCCCAGGACCCTGGGATCATGACCTGAGCTGAAGGCAGACGCTTAACGACTGAGCCACCTAGGTGCCCCATTTCTTTTTATTGTCTGATTGCTGAGGCTAGGATTTCAAGTACTATGTTGAGCAGCAGTGGTGATAGTGGACATCCCTGCTGTGTTCCTGACCTTAGGGGAAAAGCTCTCAGTTTTTCCCCATTGAGTATGATATTCACTGTGGGTTTTTCATAGATGGCTTTTATGATATTGAGGTATGTAACCCTTATCCCTTCACTGTGAAGAGTTTTAAACAAGAAAGGATGCTGTGCTTTTTCTGCATCTATTGAGAGGATCATATGGTTCTTGTTCTTTCTTTTATTAATGTATTGTATCACACTGATTGATTTGTGGATGTTGAACCAAGTTTTGGCTTGTTGTCTTAATTGATATCCTGGCAGCTCAGCTCTCAACACACCCTTGAATTGATTTTTGGTCCCAAGCCTTATTTTACTTTAAGTATTTTTACCAGCTGTGGAGGCAGGGTCTGAAAGACTTATTTTCAAGCTCCATAGGTCCTGGGGCTTTCTATATTTTCCCTAATTTTTTTTTTTTGCACATTGAACAAGTTTTCCTTTAGCTCATCTGTTTCTTGCTGCATCTTACCCTATTCAGCTAAGACGAGCCAATTGCCACTTTCAAGATTCAGTGTAAAGATGTCCTGGCTCGTGAAATGAAGAATGAACCAGAAATTTATTAGGTATATTGCTTGTCTTCTAAATTACCACAGGTGACAATTTTTCAATTGTTCTGTACTATATAACACAAGTCACTCTTTCTCCAGTCTCCAATAATTCTTTTTCTATTTTTCTACCTCCACAGATTTTTTTCCATCTTTCTAACTGCTACTGCTGCTCACAACCCAGGGCCACATATTTGAGGATTTTCTTTCTCTCTCTCTCTCTTTTTTTTTTTTTTTTTGTCTTTTTAAAAATTTTTTCTTTAAATTCCAGTTAGTTAACATATAGTACACCCCTCTTTCAGTAAACATTTCTGTATCAGTTAACAATTGCTGTATAATAAATTGTACCAAAATTTACTAACTTAAATAATAAAGATGTATTATTTCTCATGAATCTGTGGGTTACTGCGTGGTTTCCCTGTTAGTTTCTCTTGCAGTTATCCATGTGATTATATTTAGTTGCAGGCTGCCTGTGCAGAAAGGTTCAAGATGGCTTCACTCATGTTTGGCAGTTGGTTCTATCACATAAGATGCCTCCGTTCTTCTTGATATGGCTGTTCATCCTGTAGTAAGCTGGAATAACTTCCTTCCATGGCAGTTTCAGGGCAATTTCCAAGAAAAAGAAAGTAAATGTTTGAAGGCCTCTTGAGGTTTAAGCTCTGGAACTCAGACAATGTTATTTCCGCTGCAGCCTATCGAGAAGCCATTGATAAGCCCAACCCAGATTCAAGCGTCAGGAAAATGAACTCTACCTCTTGTCAGGAGAAGCTGCCAAGGACTTGTGGTCATATTTATTGTGCCATAATAGTACTGCCCACTGAAATGAGAGGATCGTGCCCTGGTGTGTGTCTTTAAAAACTTGCTTCCCCTCTGGGAATACTTATTCCACAAAACATTTCTGCAAGCTGTTTCTCTTCGCTCAGTCTCAAAATCTTGCTTCTACAACTACATGTTGAACCACGGCTCTCATATTTCCCCAGGACTCCTTTTATATTGCTCTTCTCTAGGTAGTCTCTTCTAGTGATGGCTTGCCTGCTCTGTTTCATTGTGTGTTATAGGTTAAACTGTGTCCTTCTAAAATGACATATGGAAGTCCTAATACTCAGTACCTTGGAACATGACCTTATTTGGAAAGAGGGTCTTTATAGAGGTAATTAAGTTGAAGTGAGGACATTAAGGTGAGCCCTAATCTAAATATGGCAGTGTCCTTAAAAGGGGATATTTGGATATAGATACACACAGAGGGAATATGATGCCAAAATAGACAGGAAGAGGGGGCGGAGCAAGATGGCGGAGGAGTAGGAGACCTGGATTTCGTCTCCTCTCAGGAATTCAGCTGGATAAGGATCAAACCATTCTGAACACCTACGAACTCAACAGGAGATTGAAGAAAAGAATAGCAACAACTCTCTCATCAGAAAAGCGACTACTTTCTGGAAAGTAGGACGTGCGGAGAAGTGAATCCGAGGCGATATTCGGGAGGATAGATGGCGGGGGAGGGGCCTCCGTCGGCCGATTCTGGCAAGTGATAGAACCACGGAGCACAAAATCGGAACTTTTAAAAGTCTGCTCTGCTGAGGGACGTCACTCTGGTGGCTAAGTGGGGGGTGGAACCCTCCGGGACAGTGTGGTCTCAGGACCCTTGGGGTCACAGAAAGACCGGGGGTGCCTGAGTGTGGCAGAGCTCCCGGGTAACGGAGCAGGGAAGCCGGCTGCAGAGGCGGGGCCCAGGCGCAGGCTCTCAGCTCGGGGTGGCCATAAACCGTGATCCGCGGCACAGTCGGGCCCCTGGTCCTCCAGCAGGGACCCAACAAGCGGCAGAACCGGGGAGACTCACCTTCCTCCCCCGGGAGGAGCCGCACGGCAGTGCACCACTGGGATCTGCTGGGTTTGGAGACTCCACCCGGGGTCGGGTGCCAGAGATAGAAATGCGTGGTCACAGGCCGAGTGGGCACGGAGTGCGGCCGGAGACCGGGGAGCCGGGAGTGACTGACTGCTTTTCTCTGGGGGCTCACTGAGGAGCAGGGCCCCGAGTTCTCGGCTCCTCTGGGGCAGAGATTGGGAGGCCGCCATTTTCACTCTCTGCCTCCAAAGCTGTACGGAAAGCTCGCAGGGAACAAAAGCTCTGGAAGGCAACCTGAGCAGATTATTTAGCCTGGACTGGACAAGGGCAGGGCAATTCCACCTCTGGCAAAGACATTTGGGAACCACGGCAACAGGCCCCTCCCCCAGAAGATCAGCAAGAACAGCCAGCCAAGAGCAAGTTTACCGATCAATGAGAACGGCAGAACTCCAGCACTAGGGGAATACTACACATAGAATTCATGGCTTTTTTACCATGATTCTTTAGTCTTTCAAAGTTAATTTTTTTTTAACTCTCTTTTTTCTTTTTTTTTTTTTTAATTTTTCTTTTTCCCTTTTTCAACCAACATCTTATCAATCCCTTTTTTAAAAAACCTTTTATTTTTCATTTTTAGAGTCATATTCTATCCCTTCATAGTAGTTACCCATATTTTTGGCATATATATATAAGTTGTTCTCTCTTTAAAATTTTGAGATCATTTCTTCTAACAGATCAAAATATACCCTAAATCTCTATTGTATGTTTTTTTTCTACTCCCTGCCTGATCACATTCTCTCCCTTTTTTCTTTTTTCTTTTTTTTAAATCCTCTTCTTTCTTTTTTCAAACAACTTCTTATCAATTCCTTTTATAAAATTTTTTATAATTTCCATCTTTACAGTCATATTCCATCCCTTCATCATATCAACCCTTATTTTTGTGCATATATAAGTTTTTCTTTCTTTAAAATTTTGGGAGGCACTTTCTTCTAACAGACCAAAATACACCCAAAATCTAGTGTGTGGCACTGATCTATATACCAGCCTGATCATATTTGATCACATTCTGGTTTTTTCTTTTGTTGTTGTTTTGTTTTGTTTATTTTTATCTTTATCTTTTTCTTTTTCCTTTTTCTCTCTTTCCCTTTCTTTTCCCACTGCTTCAGGTCTTTTCTGATTTGTGTAGAGTATATTTTCTGGGGACGTTGTTACTCTGCTAGCATTTTGTTCTCTCATTAATCTATTCTTCTCTGGACAAAATGACAAGATGGAAAAAATCGCCTCAACAAAAAGAACAAGAGGTAGTACCAACTGCCAGGGACCTACTCAATACGGACATTAGTACGATGTCAGATCTAGGGTTCAGAATCATCACTTTAAAGATACTAGCTGGGCTTGAGAAAAGCATGGAAATTATTAGAGAAACCCTTTCTGGAGAAGTAAAAGAACTAAAATCTAACCAAGTTGAAATCAAAAAGGCTATTAATGAGGTGCAATCAAATATGGGGGCACTAACTGCTAGGATAAATGAGGCAGAAGAGAGAATCAGTGATATAGAAGACCAAATGATGGAAAATAAAGAAGCTGAGAAAAAGAGAGATAAACAACTACTGGATCACGAGGGCAGAATTCGAGAGATAAGCGATACCATAAGACGAAACAATATTAGAATAATTGGGATCCCAGAAGAAGAAGAAAGAGAAAGAGGGGCAGAAGGTATAATGGAGCAAATTATAGTAGAGAACTTCCCTAATTTGGGGAAGTAAACAGGCATGAAAATCCAGGAAGCACAGAGAACCCCTCTCAAAATCAATAAAAATAGGTCAACACCCTGACATCTAACAGTAAAACTTACGAGTCTCATAGACAAAGAGAAAATCCTGAAAGCAGCTCGGGAGAAGAGATATATAACCTACAATGGTAGAAACATTAGGTTGGCAAGAGACCTATCCACAGAGACCTGGCAGGCCAGAAAGGACTGGCAGGATATATTCAGAGCACTAAATGAGAAAAATATGCAGCCAAGAATACTCTATCCAGCTAGGCTGTCATTGAAAATTGAAGGAGAGATAAAAAGCTTCCAGGACAAACAAAAATGAAAGGAATTTGCAAACACAAAACCAGCCCTACAAGAAATATTGAAAGGGGTCCTCTAAGCAAAGAGAGACCAGAAAAGAACATAGACAATATACAGTAACAGTCACCTTACAGGCAATACAATGGCACTAAATTCCTATCTTTCAATAGTTACCCTGAATGTAAATGGGCTCAATGCCCCAATCAAAAGACATAGGCTATCAGACTGGATTAAAAAACAAGACCCATCGATATGCTGTCTGCAAGACACTCATTTTAGAACCAAAGACACCCCCAGATTGAAAGTGAGGGGGTGGAAAACCATTTACCATGCTAATGGACACCAAAAGAAAGCTGGGGTGGCAATCCTTATGTCAGACAAATTAGATTTTAAACCAAAGACTGTAATAAGAGATGAGGAAGGACACTATATCCTACTTAAAGGGTCTATCCAACAAGAAGATCTAACAATTATAAATATCTATGCCCCTAACATGGGAGCAGCCAATTATATAAGGCAATTAATAACAAAAGCAAAGAAACACATCAACAACAATACAATAATAGTGGGGGACTTTAACACTCCCCTCACTGAAATGGACAGATCATCTAAGCAAAAGATCAACAAGGAAATAAACACTTTAAATGACACACTGGACCAAATGGACTTCACAGACATATTCAGAACATTCCATCCCAAAGCATCGGAATACACATTCTTCTCTAGTGCCCATGGAACATTCTCCAGAATAGATCACATCCTAGGTCATAAATCAGGTCTCAACCGGTACCAGAAGATTGGGATCATTCCCTGCCTATTTTCAGACCACAATGCTTTGAAACTAGAACTCAATCACAAGAGGAAAGTCAGAAAGAACTCAAATACATGGAGGCTAAAGAGCATCCTACCAAAGAATGAATGGGTCAACCAGGAAATTAATGGACAATTAAAAAAATTCATGGAAACCAATGAAAATGAAAACACAACTGTTCAAAATCTTTGGGATGTAGGAAGGGCAGTCCTACGGGGAAAGTATATAGCAATACAAGCCTTTCTCAAGAAACAAGAAAGGTCTCCAGTACACAACCTAACCCTACACCTAAAGGAGCTGGAGAAACAACAGCAAATAAAGCCTAAGCCCAGTAGGAGAAGAGAAATAATAAAGATCAGAACAGAAATCAATGAAATAGAAACTAAAAGAATAGTAGAACAGATCAACAAACCTAGGAGCTGGTTCTTTGAAAGAATTAACAAGATTGATAAACCCCTGGCCAGACTTATCAAAAAGAAAAGAGAAATGATCCAAATCAGCAAAATCATGAATGAAAGAGGAGAGATCACAACCAACACCAAAGAAATACAAACAAGTATAAGAACATATTATGAGCACTCTATGCCAGCAAATTAGATAACCTGAAGAAATGGATGCATTCCTAGAGATGTATCAACTACCAAAACTGAACCAGGAAGAAATAGAAAACCTGAACAGACCTATAACCACTAAGGAAATTGAAGCAGTCATCAAAAATCTCCCAAAAAACAAAAGCCCAGGGCCAGATGGCTCCCCAGGGGAATTCTACCAAACATTTAAAGAAGAATTAATACCTATTCTTCTGAAACTGTTCCAAAAAATAGAAATGGAAGGAAAACTTCCAAACTCATTTTATGAGGCCTGCATTACCTTGATCCCAAAACCAGACAAAGACCCCATCAAAAAGGAGAATTACAGACCAATATCCCTGATGAACATGGATGCAAAAATTCTCACCAAAATACTAGCCAATAGGATCCAACAGTACATTAAAAGGATTATTCACCACGACGAAGTGGGATTTATCCCTGTGCTGCAAGGTTGGTTCCACATCCTCAAATCAATCAATGTGATACAATACATTAACAAAAGAAAGAAAAATAATCATATGATCCTCTCAATAGATGCAAAAAAAGCATTTGACAAAGTACAGCATCCTTTCTTGATCAAAACTCTTCAGAGTATAGACATAGAGGGTACATACCTCAATATCATAAAAGCCATCTATGAAAAACCTTCAGCAAATATCATTCTCAATGGGGAAAAACTGAGAGCTTTTACCCTAAGGTCAGGAACATGGCAGGGATGTCCACTATCACCACTGCTATTCAACATAGTATTGGAAGTCCTAGCCACGGCAATCAGACAACAAAAAGAAAAAAAGGCATCCAAATCAGCAAAGAAGAAGTCAGACTCACTCTGCAGATGATATGATACTTTAGGTGGAAAACCCAAAAGACTCCACCCCAAAACTGCTAGAACTCATACAGGAATTCAGTAAAGTGGCAGGATATAAAATCAATGCACAGAAGTCAGTGGTATTCCTATACACCAATAATAAGACAGAAGAAAGAGAAATTAAGGAGTCGATCACATCTACAATTGCACACAAAACCATAAGATACCTAGGAATAAATCTAACCAAAGAGGCAAAGGATCTGTACTCAGAAAACTATAAAATACTCATGAAAGAAATTGAGGAAAACACAAAGAAATGAAAAAACGTGCCATGCTCATGGATTGGAAGAACAAATATTGTGAAGATGTCAATGCTACCTAGGGCAATCTACACATTCAGTGCAATCCCCATCAAAATATCATCCACTTTCTTCAAAGAAATGGAACAAATAATCCTAAAATTTGTATGGAACTAGAAAAGACCCTGTATAGCCAGAGGAATGTTGAAAAAGAAAAGCAAAGCTGGCGGCATCACAATTCCGGACTTCAAGCTCTATTACAAAGCTGTCATCATCAAGAGAGTATGGTACTGGCACAAAAACAGGCACATAGATCAATGGAAGAGAATAGAGAGCCCAGAAATGGACCCTCAACTCTATGGTCAACTCATCTTTGACAAAACAGGAAAGAATGTCCAATGGAAAAAAGTCTCTTCAACAAATGGTGTTGGGAAAATTGGATAGCCACATGCACAAGAATGAAACTGGACCATTTCCTTATACCACACACAAAAATAGACTCCAAATGGTTGAAAGACCTCAATGTGAGACAGGAGTCCATCTA
>NW_023270702.1:9869253-9893649 GCF_011800145.1 Mirounga leonina
ATCAATGGAAGAGAATAGAGAGCCCAGAAATGGACCCTCAACTCTATGGTCAACTAATCTTTGACAAAGCAGGAAAGAATGTCCAATGGAAAAAAGTCTCTTCAACAAATGGTGTTGGGAAAATTGGATAGCCACATGCACAAGAATGAAACTGGACCATTTCCTTATACCACACACAAAAATAGACTCCAAATGGTTGAAAGACCTCAATGTGAGACAGGAGTCCATCAAAATCCTAAAGGAAAACACAGGCAGCAACCTCTTCAACCTCAGCCGCCGCAACTTCTTCCTAGAAACATTGCCAAAGGCAAGGGAAGCAAGGGCAAAAAGGAACTATTGGGACTTCATCAAGATAAAAAGTTTTTGCAAAGCAAAGGAAACAGTCAACAAAACCAAAAGACACCCGACAGAATGGGAGAAGATATTTGCAAGTGACATATCAGATAAAGGGCTAGTATCCAAAATCTCTAAAGAACTCATCAAACTCAACACCCAAAGAACAAATGATCCAATCGAGAAATGGGCAGAAGACATGAACAGACATTTTTCCAAAGAAAACATCCAAATGGCCAACAGACACATGAAAAAGTGCTCAATATCGCTCGGCATCAGGGAAATCCAAATCAAAACCTCAATGAGATACATCCTCACACCAGTCAGAATGGCTAAAATTAACAAGTCAGGAAATGACAGATGTTGACGGGGATGCAGAGAAAGGGGAACCCTCCTACACTGTTGGTGGGAATGCAAGCTTGTGCAGCCACTCTGGAAAACAGTATGGAGGTTCCTCAAAAAGTTGAAAATAGAGCTACCCTCAGACCCAGCAATTGCACTACTGGGTATTTACCCCAAGGATACAAAAGTAGGGATCCGAAGGGGTACGTGCACCCCGATGTTTATAGCAGCAATGTCCACAATAGCCAAACTGTGGAAAGAGCCAAGATGTCCATCGACAGATGAATGGATAAAGAAGATGTGGTATATATATACAATGGAATATTATGCAGCCATCAAAAGGAATGAGATCTTGCCATTTGCAACGACGTGGATGGAACTGGATATTATTATGTTGAGCGAAATAAGTCAAACAGAGAAAGACATGTATCATATGATCTCACTGATATGAGGAATTCTTAATCACAGGAAACAAACTGAGGGTTGCTGGAGCGGGGGGTGGGGTGGGAGGGATGGGGTGACTAGGTGATAGACACCGGGGAGGGTATGTGCTCTGGTAAGCGCTATGAATTGTGCAAGACTGTTGACTCTCATATCTGTACCTCTGAAACAAATAATGCAATATATGTTAAGAAAAAAAAAAAGAGGAAGAAGAAGAAGAAGAAGGTAGCAGGAGGGGAAGAATGAAGCGGGGAAATCGGAGGGGTAGACGAACCATGAGAGACGATGGACTCTGAAAAACAAACTGAGGGTTCTAGAGGGGAGGGGGGTGGGAGGATGGGTTAGCCTGGTGGTGGGTATTGAGGAGGGCACATTCTGCATGGAGCACTGGGTGTTATGCACAAACAATGAATCATGGAACACTTTATCTAAAACTAATGATGTAATGTATGGGGATTAACATAAGAATAAAAAAATTAAAAAAAATCAATCAGAGGAAAAAAGAGAGAGGCAAACCAAGAAAAAAACTCTTAACTATAGAGAACAAACTGATGGTTACCAGAAGGGAGGTGGGGTGGGGATGGGTGAAATAGGTGATGAGGATTAAGGAGTACACTTTTGTGATGAGGACTGGGTGTTGCATATAAGTTTTGAATCACTGTACTATACATCTGAAACTAATATTACACTGTATGTTAACTAACTAGAATTTAAATAAAAACTTAAAAAAAAGAAAAAAAAAAGACAGGAAGAGCACCATGTGAAGTCCAAGGATTGAAGTGATGCATCTACAGGCTATAGAAAGCCAAAGATGGCCAGAAAACCACCAGAGTCTAGAAGGAGGCAAGGAAGAATGTCCCTACAGGTTTCAGAGAGAGCATGACCCTGACAACACCTTGTTATCTGACTTCTAGCCTCCAGAAGAGTAAGACAGTACATTTGTGTTGTTTTAAGCCACCCAGTTTGTAGCACTTTGTTATGGCAGCCCTAGCAAACTAACACAGACAATTTCTTCATGGAATTCTGAATCTTCATTTGCATGTGCAGCTGTCCACATACCAGTTAGTTCCCAAGCCAGTTCGGTTTCCTGAAAGGCCACTCTAAATATTACCATCAATGTCTCTCTGGTTTATCATAGTTGAATAACTGCCTGGGGCTACAAGGCTAGGCCCTGGTAACTCACATTTTTAAATATTTTTAGTTCTTAGTGCCTAAACCTCAAAGGAAGGCAAAGTTTTAATTATAACTGTATAACTTTCATATTATTAGAAATGGTAGTCATTTTCAGCAAGTCCTGAAGATAGATATTAGGAAATATCTATATTTTAATATATAATGATAAGAGCAATTCCACATAAAGGGGTGATAATAGAATTTTATTTTAAAATGTGGAATATAAGAAACACACAGAGGATCATAAGGGAAGGGAGGGAAAACTGAATGGAAAGTCATCAGAGAGGGAGAAAAACCATGAGAGATTCCTAAGTATAGGAAACAAACAGAGGGATGCTGGAGGGGAAAAGGGCGGGAGGATGGGGTAATTGGTGATGGGCATTAAGGAGGGCACATGATGTGATGAACACTGGGTGTTATACGCAACTGATAAATTATTGAACATTACACCTGAAACTAATGATTTAAATTTTGAATTTAAATTTTAAAAAAAGCAATAAAAAGAACCACCAAAATCTAGAGAAGTCAGAAAACAAATTTGACATGACTAGAAACTAATATAAAAAAGACAAAATAACAAGGAAAATCTCATTTGGTTTCCAAAAATTTTCCTTGCATATCACTTAATTTTTGATAGGGATTTCCCTCCCCCCCCCAATTCATGCTATCAAAGAGAAACAGCCTATTGACATCAATTCATAGAATATTTTGTGCCTCTACAAAAATTAGAATGAATAAACTAAGAGGATTCACCGCGGTGAGAGTACCCGGGTAAAATTAATCACTTCTGTCATAGTATAAATAGAAAAGGACTCCATATAAGCAGTGAGACTTCCGAATGAAAAAGAAGTCATTTTATTAGAGCTGAAAACATATGATGGAAGAGTTAGCATGGCTTATCCTGGCCTAGATTAAGCCCAAAGCAAACCTTCCAACTGTTGTTGAATTACAAGTTAAAAAATCTTCAGAAAGTTTTCTTTAAGTACATATCTTACAAAATTTCAGTTTTTATGAAAAAGTTACAAGCTGAGAAACTACTTTCCCCTAATCTTATGAAGCACAAATATTAAATTTAACATTTAAAGAAACATGATAGTGTTTTAATGGGGATATGTTGAAAAGAGACTTGTTTTATTTATATTTTTAGTTATCTGGCACTAATGTATATGTAGTTAAGATATGTAAGTGTTAATATTAGTGTGTTATTTATGTGTGTTCCTTCCAATGTGCTTTCATAGTATCGTACTGAGTCTACAATTCTATTTGTATACAAATTTAGCAAATAAATTGTGGGCATGTTGTTTATTTTTACATATCTTCATATCTAGAAATCCATTTTATTTATTTATTTTTTAATTTTTTTTAAGATTTTATTTATTTATTTGAGAGAGAGAGAATGAGAGAGAGCACATGAGAGGGGGGAGGGTCAGAGGAAGAAGCAGACTCCCTGCCGAGCAGGGAGCCCGATGTGGGACTCGATCCCGGGACTCCAGGATCATGACCTGAGCCGAAGGCAGTCGCTTAACCAACTGAGCCACCCAGGCGCCCCTAGAAATCCATTTTAAATCTTGTTTCTTAGGGAGCCTTATACTCCCATTGCTTCACATTTGATATTAGCTCAAAAATAATTTAAATAATTTGCTTCTTTCAGATAAATGACTATCTTCTTCCTTTCTCACTTTCCATCACCTACCCCTCACACACCAAACACACACATCGTTTATCTTATTTTACATAGAAATATAATCTACCATTACATTACATGCTGTAGAGCTTTGTCATCAGATTATGACATTATTACCTCACACTTAATTAACTAATTAATTAGCTTGCACATTTGGAGGGTAAAATGTCAGAAAGAGATTTTGAAACTTTTATTATTCCTGTGGTTATCTAAAGCAGCTTCAAATAAGGACATTAGATCATTTGTCGCTCTGTGTTCATCATCTTCCATTCAATCTGCAATGCTTGACATCACCATACTCAACCGAGCATCTTTAAATCGGCACATAACTAAATGAAACACACAACTATTAGTTTAGAAAAAAAATCGCAATAACAAGCAATAGTCTCCCTGTGCCTTGTCATAGAGTAATCCCATTCCCTGTAATTCAGGTCCCCCAGTGACCTTGAATTGGGGTAGAAAGAGGAGTGAGAGATGCCCTTTGAAACGGCCACCCCCAGGAGGATGGGAAGAGCTGAGCTGTTTTTCCAGTCTCTCCCTCCCTTTCACAGACCTTTAGTAAAATCTCCTAGTGGCTCAGCACAAGTGGTCTTCATTACTTACGCTATCGCTCTAGATCTGAAAAGAATTTCCTACAACTTGTTCTTAGGAATGCTGAGATGATATTTAATGAGTATTCTGTAATTTAAAAGTGACTGAAAAAAATAAAAGTGATTGAAATATTAGAGGGAGAGAGAGAGGAAGGGGATAGATAGATAGCTGATGGATAGATAGGCAGACAGATCAGTAGGTATTTTAGTTGTAAAACTACAGGTAGTAGAACATCATAAAAATAGGACTTGTCTGGGTACCTGGGTGGTTCAGTCAGTTGAGCATTTGCCTTTGGCTCAGGTCATGATCCCAAAGTGCTGGGATCGAGTCCTGCATCGGGCTCCCTGCTCAGCGGGGAGTCTGCTTCTCCCTCTCCCTCTGCCTCCTCCTCCCTGCTCATGCTCTGTCTGTCTCTCTCTCTAAAATAAATAAATAAATAAAATCTTTGAAAAAAATAAGACTTTTCTTAGAAATTTAATACTGCAAATGCCATTATAACAAAAAGTGTTCAGGAAAAGCTTCCTGTTCTGTCAAGTTTTACCCTCAGCCATTCTGCTCCCCTCCCCCGCCACCTAGCAGTGAACAACATTCTCCTGACAGCCCTGGATCCTGTATGCATAAAACCCTGGATCCAAGAAAATGTCAATTGCTAGCTCCTTTCCCACTAACTCACTTGTGACCTCTGGGTCACCTCTCTTAACCTCATCTGTAAAATGGGGCTAATAACATTGACCTGTTTTATTGACTGCTGGGAGGTTTGGCAGTGAATGTTTGCAAAGCACTTTAAAAATACCAATGAAAAATGAAAAAAAAAAATAGGAAAGGTCATTTAGGTGACGGCAGAAATGCACACAGTATTTGAGGCGAAGCAGGTTAAACAAATACGCAGCCAGGACCAGACTCTGGAGTGAGGGGTGGTTCCCTGGGGTGGGCAATTCAGGCTCTTTCTCTTCAGTGGCAACAGCTTGTTTCTGAAACATCAGGTAAGACGACACCATCAGGAAGAGGGTGTTTGAGTCCCAGGGGACGGTAATTTCATTAGTGATGGCTCCAAGCAAAAAATTAGCCCTGTAAACATTTTTGAAAGTGTAAATGCAAAGACAACTAAGGTGAAAAGGAAAAAAAAGCTCAGAGACAAAAACAGAGTTTTTCCACCTAAGTGCAAAAATACGTAAGAGTTGAGAACGCCCGGGAGTCAGAATGTTGAATATCAGTATGGGATCATCAAGAAGAGCCCTTCCTCAAGTAAGGGATGTCTAATTAAGGTAAATGTATTTATCCAGGGCAGAGATTAGCAGGTAAACAGAAATACTTCCATAAGCATCTCCTTGTCAAAATAACTATAGTTTTGAACACCTATTATGTGTCAGACATATACTAAATATTTTCATAATTTCAATTAACCCTCTCAATAATGCTAGAGGGTTGGTGGTATTATCTCCAGTTTACACACGAGAGAGCTAAGGTTTAAATATCTTAACTTCCTCCGGATCACAAACCTAAGATGAGACGCAACAGGGATTTATACCAGTCTATCTGATTCTAAGCCCACCTTCTGCAATTATAAATATGGATGTACATCCCAACTGATCATCCAGAAACAAGGCAGGCATTCAGACGGAATCAGGGCCCATATCAACCTTAAGTGTGTAGGACTAGGTATCTCAGTAACACATTTGTAAGACTTTTGCTTGTAACGGACAGTATATGTATATCATCCACCTATAAAGTTACTTATCGAAGTGTGATAAACATACACAAAAAGGCATAACTCATAAGTACACAACACCTTGAATTTTCACAAGCTGAAGGCCCATGTAGCCAGCACCCAGATCAAGAAACAAAACATTACCAGTACCCAGAAACCTCCTTATCCTCCCCTTGCAGGCACTATCCCTCCAAAGGTAATCCCTACCATGCCTTTGAACACTATAGGTTAGTTTTGACTATTCTTTCTTCTTAAGATTTTATTTATTTATTCGACAGAGAGAGAGTACCCAAACAGGGGAGCAGCAGAGGGAAAGGGAGAAGCAGGCTCTCTGCCGAGCAGGAAGCCCAATGTGGGACTCTATCCCAGGACCCTGGGATCATTACCTGAGCCGAAGGCAGACACTTAACCGACTGAGCCACCCAGGCACCCTTGACTATTCTTGAATTTAATGTAAATGGAGTCATAATGTATGTATTCATTCATATCAGATTTCTTACCCTCAGTTTTCACAAGTTTCAGCCAATTTATTGTGTGTAGTTGTTGTTACTCATTCTCATTGCTGATAGTATCCCTCAATGTAACGATAGGACAGCATATTTATCCATTTTACTATTTATGGACATTTGGATAGTTTCCAGACTGGGTCTATTATGAATAGTGTTACTATGAATATCTTACTCATGTATTTGGTAAACACATATATGCATTTCCATTGGGTATATTTCTAAAGCAGAATTTGTGTACCATAAGGTTAGCATATGTTTAAAACTAATTGTATAGTTTTTCAATGTGTTTGTGCCAATTTATACTCCCACCTGCAATGCATGAGAGCTCCATTTCCTCCAAATTCCACCAACATTTGGTATTTTCCTTCTTTTTTTCGTATTGGTTTTGATTGCACATTTTTATTGTTATTACTCCTTGTATCTGGGAAAAATATTTGTAAAAGATCTTTGTAGTAAAGATAACTATCTTATGTAGCAGAATCCCAATGTAACAAAAACTTTTGCCCATCCTTTTAGTAGGTATGAACTCCATGACTAATCATAATGGGCCTAAAAGTCCCCATTGGCATTGATGGAGAATTTTCTTTTCTGGATTTCCTTTTCTTAGAAAAAAATAAATAATATGCACGCCAATGATCTCTCTTTAAGAGCCACTTCACCTCTGACCTGAGTCTTAATGAATTTATAAACTCTCTATTCTTTTCTCATAACACGAAAAGCAAGATACCACACAGAAGCCATTATGTTTATGGCGGCATTATCAGGAGAGCGAGGAAAACAGATAATCCATAGAGTGCCTCTGAAAGTAATACATTTCCTAATTGTCCAAAGTGTTTTTACTGTTTCACAGCTCTGTGTCTCCATGTAGCTTGGTGTGTCTGAAGAAGTAATGTGAAATGTGATCTTGTAAGGGATTCCTGATGAAATAAAAGTGGAGAATATATGACATGTGGGTAGTCTCTGTTCAGAGGATAAAAATGAGTGGGCCATAGAGAGGGGTGATGGGCAAGGAGTCTTGAACTGTGTCAGGAGACTTCAGCTCCCTTCTTGGCTCCACCTTGGCTTTATAACCTTACCCGGTACTTTCCCCTCTAAGGATCAGACCTTCTTTGGCTATAGTTATACAGTGTCTAAGGCATGTTTCTGAAAGTAAGAAAATGTTAATCCAGATTTCTGTAGTCCACCCCACGGTAGTGAATTAGATTTTTTGGCATGGGGCTCTACAATTAGCTTTTTAAAAGAAGTACGCTAATGATTCTGCCCATTGAAGTTTGAGAACCACCGCTCTATGATAGCTTCCAGAGCAGCACTTTCCAAACTTGCCTTAGCATAAAAATGGCCAGGACTGTTCATTAGAGATAATAGATGCCCAAGCCTCTACTATGACCCTAGACATTCTGATTAGTAGGTCTGGAATGAGTCCTGTATGTCTGAACAAGCTCCCTTAAGAAGACAAATAATCAACTAGATTTGGGGGAGCACTCCTCTCTTTCTATAGGCTTGTAGTTTTTCAACAGCTTTCTCCAAAGTCCCTGGAGGTCTTTTAAGAATGTTATGGCTGGAAAAGTGTAGGATGGGGTAAACAGGTGAGGGAAAAGTGTACGGATGCTGGGTTAATGCTCAAGTCCTTTTTAAATGTTTAAAGCCCTCTGATTTTATCCAGAGTTTATCCACTTCCATGTAATTTATGTATTATATTATATTGTATTATATATTATATATATTAGGTGTCCACTCTAATTTTTATTTTAAAAAAGAGTTCCCCACCCTCCTACACTGTTGGTGGGAATTCAAGCTGGGGCAGCCACTCTGGAAAACAGTATGGAGGTTCCTCAAAAAGTTGAAAATAGAGCTACCCTATGACCCAGCAATTGCGCTACTGGGTATTTACCCCAAAGATACAAATATAGTCATCCAAAGGGGCTCATGCACCCTAATGTTTATAGCAGCAATGTCCACAATAGCCAAACTATGGAAAAAGCCTAGATGTCCATCAACAGATGAATGGATAAAGAAGATGTGGCACATCTTTTTTACCTATAATACCCTCTAGTTCCATCCGCTTGTCGTTGCAAATGGCAAGATTTCATTTTTTGATTGCATAAAAATGAAATCTTGCCATTTGCAACGACAAGCGGATGGAACTAGAGGGTATTATGCTAAGCGAAATAAGTCAATCAGAGAAAGACAAGTATCATATGATCTCACTGCTATGTGGAATTTGAGAAATAAGACAGAGGATCATAGGGGAAGGGGAGGGAAAATGAAACAAGATGAAACCAGAGAGGGAGACAAACCATAAGAGACTCTTAATCTCAGGAAACAAACTGAGGGTTGCTAGAGTGGAGGGGTGGCTGGGTGATGGACACTGGGGAGGGTATGTACTATGGTAAGTGTTGTGAATTGTATAAGACTGATGAATCACAGACCTGTGCCCCTGAAACAAATAATACATTATATGCTAATTAAAAATAAAAGAGTTCCAGCTAAATTGTTTGAAAACCACTGTCTATTTAATGATCTCTGTTTTAAAAAATTAAAGATTTGTGTCAACTTTCTCTTGACATATCTATCTACACAGAATATGTATATATATATATATATTCATACACAGAATTTATATATGTATTCATACATAGAAAATTACACATAAGTGCACAAATTAGTGAATTTTTACTACTCGGAACACATTCAGACCAAGAAACTAAACTTGACCAACATCCCAAAAGCCCCAGTCATATCCTTCCCAACCGCTATCCTTACTCAAAAAATGATCGCTATCCTGACCTCCAATACCATAGATTAGTTTTATTTGTTTTTGAACTTGACATAGCAGAATCATTCAGCATACAGTCTCTTGTATCTGGCTTTTTTTGTTCAGCACTGCATTTGGAATTCATCTATATTATTCTGTTATGTAAAGTACCTTTCGTTGCTTCATAATATTCTATTGTGTGACTATACCACAAGTAATGTATCTATTCTATCGATGATGGTCATTTGGATTATTTCTAGATTTTGGATAGTGCAAACAGTGCTGCTATAAACATTCTTCAACAGGCCTTGTGGTGAAATTATATTTGCATTTCTGTTGGGTATATTCTTAGGAAGGGAATTAGAGGGTCCTAGAGTGTAGTGGATATGGTCAGTTTTTAAAGTTGCTGCCTAATGGTTTTCCCTAGCGGGTATCCCAGTTGTTATTTCTTCAGCAGTGTATAGAATCACAGCTGCTCCACACCCTTACCACCACTTGATAATTTCTGTCTTCTAGCTTTTGTCAGTGGGTGACTGGGTGGAGGGTTATATAGTTTTATTTCATTATTGTTTAACTTTTTATCTTTGTTAACTTTTTCTTATGTTTATCAACAACTTAGACATTGCTTTTGTGATGTGCCTATTTAAATCTTTTGCCCATTTTAATTTTTTAAGGAAATGTATTCTTTCTCTAATACTCTCCCTTTTGTGAATTCAAGTTTCTGACCTGTATTATTTTCTTTCTCTCTGAAGAACTTCTTTTAACATTTCTTGCAAGGCAGTTCTTCTGGTGACAAATTTCCTAAATTTCTGTTTGTTTGAGAAAGTATTTCTCCTCCACTTTTGAAAGATAATTTCACTGAATAAAATTCCAGGTCGGTGGGATTTTTTTTCAATCAACATATTAAATATTTTGCTCCACTTTCTTTGTGCTTGCATGGTTTCTAAAAAGATGTCCAATGTAATTCTTATCCTTTTTCCTTTATGGGTAATACCCCACCCCCCGTCCCTACCCCAGTTTCTTCCAAGATTTTCTCTTTGTCTTTGATTTTCTGCAGTTTAAATGATTTACCTAGGCACAGATATTTTGATATTTATCCTGTTTGGTATTCTCTCAGATAACTGGATCTTTCATTAAGTTTGGAAAATTCTCAGTCAATATTACTTCAAATATTTCTTCTTCTTTCCTCTTCACATTAGGTGTATGTTACATGTTACATCTTCATAACTGTTCCACAGTTCTTGGATATTCTATTCCATATATTTTTTTTTCATTCTTCTTTCTCTTTGTTTTTCAGTTTGGGAAACTTCTAGTGACATTCCTTCAAACTCGCTGACTTTCCTTTAGCTGTGTCCAGTTTACTGATGAGCCCCATTAAAGGCATTCTTTATTTTTGTAATAGCGATTTTGATATCTAGCTTTTTCTTTTGGATCTTCCTTAGAATTTCAATCTTCTGCTTACATTTCCCATCTGTTTTTGCTGTTTACCTTTTCCATTAGTGCTCTTAGCATATCAAGTTATTTTAAATTCCCAGTCTGATAATTCCAAATTCTCTGCCATGCCTGAGTTTAGTTCTGATACTTGCTTTATTTCTTCAGACCATGTCTTTGCCTTTTAACATGACTTTATTCTAAGTCAGACATGGTGTATCAGGAGAAAGGAACTGAGGTAGATGGGCCTTCATTGTAAGGTTTATGGTTATATGGCTAGCAGTAGACTATGTTCACTGTTTGCTGTAGTTGTGGTGTCATGGGCTAAAATTTCCTCTAGTGTCCTTTTTTTGTCTCCCCTGTTGTCTTTGAGTTTCCCTAGAGCCTCCTTGGGGACTGAGATTTGCAGTTCTTTTGGCTTTAACCCTTGTGATTACCCAGGAGCCCTATGAATGTTGTAGTAAGGTGTGGGACACGGGAAGCATTCTGTAAGGTCCTATAGTTAGGTCTCAATCTTCTAGTGAGCCTAAGCTGGATATTTCTCTTCCTCCACATTAAAGGCTAAAGGCGGTTGGAGTTGAGTATCTTCCTTTTCCAGGTCTGTTAGGGTTTGGTAAAACTTCAGTTGGTTAGGCTCTGGTAAAATAGTTTACTTTAACAGCAGACCTTGTTAAGAACAGAAAGTTCTGGGCATATTTCAGAATGGTTACTTTTCCTCTTCTGCTGCCAGAAGTAGGAGGGGATTTTCCATTGATCGTTAGGCTGTGAGGATTTGTAATAACATTCCTCAAGTTGTAACTTTGTAGTTTGATAAAGCAGAAAAAAATTTGCAAGTATTTATTACATATTTTTAAAAATTCATTTTTGATGATAATTCTCTTGACTGTTAGGGAGAGAGTCCATATTTTGTTTAAATCCATGGCCTTTTTGAAGGAGAGGGAATCATAAGTCACAAATTTACACTTTGATGGGAGATACAAAGATCCTCTAAACAGCTTAAGCATTCTAGGTATCATTTAAATGGTGTTCATGATTCAGTTTTGGATAATGAAAGATATTTTTAAATTGTCTTTCTTCCATTTAAAAAATAGAACTATTTCAAGGTGGTGGAGATTGATATGTTAGAGAAATTTTAAGCATTATTCTTCCAAGCCTCTATCTGTAAAGATATAAAATAGAGAGAGATCAACTTTAATTAAGCTCTTGTCTATATAATTCCCTTACAGATAAAAAAAATATCACAGGAGTTTTTAGTTGTTGGTTGTTGAATACATTATGTAAAGTAGAGGCCTTTGCTTTTTTTAATTAGATTATTTTATGATGTTACACAATTTGGAATTAGTGAAGACCAAGAGTTATTTAAATTATAACTTAGGGAAATCAGCTCTCTGTGTAAGCATTAAAAAAAGGAACTAATAATAAGGTAGAAATCTGTTTAAAGATAAATGTTAAAGGAAACACATGTGCTTTAAGGCAATACTGAATCCAATTATAATCTGACAGCTATTTCATGGGGAGAACAATGCATTAAAATATTTGGACCTCCAAACACATAATGTACAATACTACAGTGAAACTACTTTTGAATAGCTAATAAAAATATGCAGCTGTTTAAATAATAGAACTTCCAGGGTCCAGCTTTATGTGTTTAACATTTTTTTTCTCTTAGTATTTGTCTTTTCAGTAGTTAGATTACTATCCCAAATAGTTCACTAACTTAATTTATTATTTTTCCAACAAAGGTAAGTACATCTCAGGTAGCTAAATGCCTATAATATTGCCTCTTAGTAATATAACAAGATGATAAGTGCTAATTTTTTCCAAATGATGCATCAATGGGGCATGCAATATGCGTTCAGCTGTTCAGAGAATAGAAAACCACAACCAAGATATGGCAAATTAAAAGACCGTGGCAGCACCACGGGTGGTGGGTAGGGAGAGGGATGCATTGCGACCGAGGCTTTCCACTCCGGCTTGATTCATTTTCACCGTGAGTGGTGTCTGCAGCAGGAGAATAGTATTTGACCTCCAGAAATTGCAAGTCGTACTTTCACAGTTGCCTACTTTGCATTTGTCACTGATGCCCCTCTTTTTACTACTAGAAATTAGATATATAGAACTATGCACAAAGGGAACTTATTCTTGGAAAGCACCACGGTTGAGAAATTTTCCATATCGTGCTCTGGTAAACACATATTTTGCCTTTGCTTTCCCCACCATATTTAATGTGTTATGATGTCTCAGATTTTTCTCTCTTAATTTTGAAAAGTTAATTAAAAGAAGTGGAAGAATGGGATGGAGAGTTTCTAAAAACAAGTCAAATTCATTTGAACAGTAAAAATAATTGCTGTGCGAAATTAAGGTGCAAGCACATGCCTGCTCTAATTGGTGCATACTTATTAGGAGCTCTTCATTTGCAACCTCTCTCGGTGTTTGGGGCCCATGATAACGTGGATACTTAAGGGAAAAGTATGATTAGAGATGGTGTAGTTCATTCAGTATACATTTCTTAGTGTTTGATGTGACTGAACTGAGCGTCACATATGATTTTACACTTTTATCCTTTCAGACAACTGACAGGTCTCTAATCTCCATCTTAGAACCTTCACTCAGCTTGAACTTTGGCTCATAAAGGTCATTTTTGAACCACTTGGGACAGAGAGCCGCGTCCATGAAATCCCACAGAGTCGATAGATACGATAATAGCTTTAGGCACATTTTCTTAAGACCCAAGGGGAAAGACAATTTCAATAAATGTAAAACTATGCCATCTACAATCCACACAATATCTTAGAAAATCTCATAGGAATAAATCTTCTCTTTTCCTTCAGGCAAGAACCTCCTTAACAATAACAATGCAAGACACTATTAAGGGCATAAGGTACTAACTATAGCAAAAAAAAAAAAAAAAAATACACACAATCTATTAGACAGAGAGCCTCAAACACAAAAAGAACATCCATTTGCTGTACCTCGCTTGCCTCACAACTGCTCGTGAAGCATGTTCTGAATAATTAGACCTTAAATTGTTAAAGAGACTATGAATTGTATGAACCAAGTTAATAATGTGAAAATGACTTAGGTGTATCATTCAATTATGGAATGCTTTAACTGTAGTCCCTCTTTTATTTTCTCTTTACCTTTTAGTCTCCAGCTCATAAAAATAAAAAATCCTCACAGGTTAGCTATGTCAGGATAATTAACAGAAGGTTCCTCAGCAGCAGATGTCTGAGATAAGTAGTAAAGGGCATTCTCTTCCCTTGACATGCCATCAAAGGGAAAAACAACAAATATTTAAATGAAAGAAGTAAAAACTATGTGGGTGTATGTTTTAATATCTGAATAATTAACAGATTTTTAAATCATGACTTAAGCTGTAGGAAAATTAAGAGATCTCATGACCATGTTAATATTAATTTTTTCTTGCCTGCCACAAATTATAGCATTGTCTTTGATTTTTTTTTCCTTCCCTCGATATATTTCATGATGCAAAAGAATGCTTCTTGAAAGTAAAGTATCCCCTCCAGCGAAATATTTCACTCAATTTGCCTCAGAGAATAATGCCGGCCGGAAAAAAAAAAAAAAAGATGCTTCAGAAAAACTTAAAATTCAACAACTTAAAAGTATTTTTTTTTACTGATCTCTCAAATAATATTGTTAAATAAGTCAAAATAAGTGAATTCCAAAATTCAAATTTTTATTTTAATTTATACTTAAACTTTATCTTAATATTCTATATTTTGTGCCTTTCTTCTCTTTTGCATTTATTTTAAATAGTAATGTGAGTGAAATCAACCACAAATCCCATCCTCCGAAATAATCTCCATAGAGATTATATCAGGAAGGGTTTTCTTGTTTACTTTTAAAAGGTCTCCTGAATATAGCTGGTGCCAACACAGAAATTCTTCTAAAGGTAGTATAGGGATTTTAATCTGCCCCTTACCAGGAAGTGACGGAGGCCAATGCAAATAGCACTCATCTGATTCTGTAAAACTCATAATAAGAAATAATGAAGCATCTGGTAGACAGCAAAAGGTCAAGGAAGAAACATTTTGAAACAAAGTGTATCAGTCCCTCTGGCAAAGACTTAGAGGTTGGCAAAGACTGTTGTTGCTTCAGGAAGCTTTTGTGTCTCATATTCAGACTGAGAATATATATTCCTCCGTGTGCTCAGTAATGCATTCAGAGCAGAATTAGTCCTTAGTACCAGTAACAGAGCATGAGCATGGTCTACCTTTTTTCCCTCAGTAGTTGAGGGCGGTGATTTTAAAGCTTTGCTGCTTCTTAGAATCCCCAGGAGAGCTATGAAAACTTGCCATGCTAATGAAACCAGAGACCCTGGGCACCAGTTGTGGCTAAGGTTCTGCGGGTGCTGACAATGTGCAGCCAAATTTGAGAACCAATGATTCAGAGCTTTTAGAAGGCACAAGTAGATGCAAATGTGTGTGGACGTGCAAATGTAAGGCACCCATATTCTTGTATCGGCTTTAAAATGGGCCTAGGGAATGATGTAGAACCAGTTGCAAATCCTTGAGTAAAAGAGTGGGGTGACAGGGAATTCATTCAGATAAACACTGGGATTAGGTGTGCAAAAGGGTTTCTCATTCAGAGTATATGGCTTAATTTCTTATGATAGGGATTTGGATATAAATGAGATTCATGTAATTGAAGTTTCCTGAATATTCACTTTTTAGGAGATTATCTCCATTTTGGCAAGTGAGAATGTTTCTGGATCCTGGGAAGAAAAATCTCAATATGCTGCCACTGATTTGGGAGTTGTAGCTTCAGGAAGAATAACACCTGATAACTGACAAGAATATCACTGATAAGTCTAGCGTTTTAAAACCAGCTTAGCCATTTGTGGGTTCCTATATATCAACTTTTTTCCCCTTATTTTTCTTTATTTTTCTGGAAGTTTTCAACTACTAGTACTTTGATCGTGTAAACACTCTCACACCCTTATCAGACACGAACTTCACATGAATCCCTCATTGGTTGGCTTTTACACCTAGTCTTAAAATCTAAAGGGAACCAATTTTAGAGTTCATTAGTCATATCTAATTTATACAAAAGAATGGTAGGGTGACGGTTTTGATAATAGTGGGTATGCTGTCTTTCATAGCTGATATTACAATACATTAAATCCAAACTACTCACTTTACTGACTTTCTTAAAAAACAGAAAATTTGTCATGAGCTTAGTCTGGATCTATATTCTGATGCTGTTTTATATATTTGAAATAAATTAATGTTATGGGGGATTTTTTTCTCCTTAAAAATTGTATTCTATCTTAAATCACTTTAGAATAGTCTAAGACAAATCCAAAATGTTCTGAAGCTACATAGTCGTAATAATTACACTCTGTAAGTACACCAAAAATCATTGAGTTGTACACTGAAAACAAGTAAATGTCATTAAATGTCAATTACACCTCATTAAAACTGTTAACGAAAACAAAAAAGAAACAAAAACAATTTCCGTAGTATAGTGAGAAGTCATTTAAATAATAAAATTCTTGTTGTACCCTGCATTCTAGCCATATCATTATTTTTAAAGATTTTATTTATTTATTTGACAGAGAGAGACATAGGGAGAGAGGGAACACAAGCAGGGGGAGTGGGAGAGGGAGAAGCAGGCTTCCCACTGAGCAGGGAGCCTGATGCGAGGCTTGATGTGGGGCTCGATCCCAGGACCCAGGGATCATGACCTGAGTGGAAGGCAGACACTTAACGACTGAGCCACCCAGGCGCCCCTAGACATATCATTTGATAAACACGACAGCACTTTTGCCCTGGGCCATGATCCCATCAGGAAAAATGTTTATCTGCCACCATTCCACCCTTTGAAATCCTGTCCATTCTTCAAGGACCACCTAATGTCTCACTGTTTAACAAAATGGAGTCTGGTAAGTTCCATAAAAGAAAAGAAGCTTGTTTTTTGATGATCGGTGATCATCAAGGAACAGAGGTTGAAGGAGTAGGAGACAGTGAATATATGATATGTTTATATTTGGAATATATTTTCCAATATTTAACAAGTAAAATAATAAATTTGATACAGAATTTGTATGTTGTCTAAAAAAGTAATGAATTAAAGTATTTATGAAACACTGCTCAATAATATGTGAGTAAACATACATAATATGAATAAGCATACATCATAATAATATCTCATTTGATATCATTTTCTAAATGCCTGAAATTTGCTTCTAACTGTAGTGTCCCTATAAAAATGAGTATTATTAATGGAAAACACACAGAATTTGTTTAGTTTCTCTTAGAAACATTCGGTTTTGTTCTTTAGTGACTATGAAGTGAAAGGCAGTTGCTGCCGTATTAAAACAACCGGATAGAAGCAAATATAGGAACAGAAGAAATAGGAGAAATGACTGAGGGAAAACAAACAAACAAGAAATAAGGGATGGACACAAGTTTGGATTTTCTGAATGTATCACTCCAAACATTGATTCCCTTCCCAGTATTATTCAAGACTGGTGGGTTATATGTATAATTTGTATAACAGTCTCAAGGTCCATAATAACCCAGGTCTATAACCTGTCAAGGGTAAATATTCTTCACATATTAATGCCATCTTAGAGGATTATGAATCCCAGGATAGTGCAATGAAAATACTAAAGAGAACATTGAAAATTGCCAAGTACCATGCCAATTATATGGGACCAGTATGATTTTCATAATGAGAATATTTACCAAAATTCATTCCATTTTGAAAAATATAGTTTATTAAAACCATGACATAATTACTATATTTTAGAAATATTTCCATCAAAGAGAAATACCATTTTAACTAAAAGTATCTGTGCTTGGATATGAATCTGTGATTTTGAACCACTTTTTTCTTGGACATCTTTTCTTTAAGAAGTCATATAAATGAAGTTTGGTATAGACAAAGAATCAGCAATCTCTCGGAAGCCATACGCTAAGCTAGCATTTTCTATTTTTATCTTCTACTTAAAAAGTAGGAAAGGACCCATAGGACTACCAGAATAGGAAGATATAGGACCAGACATTAAGATTCAACACAACTTCTCATGAAGCCACAAGAGTATCTCGTCAAATCTTTTGGGGGCCTGTATGCCTGAACTAAATCTAGTAGAAAAATGGCAGCCTTCATGTTTCCTATAAGTGAAAAAAAGGGTAAATAGACCTACATAATATTTTAGAAGAATTACCTGCAATTCTTATGGTCTGTTCTCTCTTTTAGTGGCTAATTCATAGCTGCCCATTTGGAGGAAACACAGCAGAATTAGATGTCAGATAAGTAGGATTTTAGATCTGTATCTACCACAATTTAGTTGTATCGTGGTTAAGTCACTTAATAAGAGATACCATTTATGCACCAAAAATATTGTTTAATGTGGGACAATACAGGAGGTAGAAGCTTCTGAAAATATAAATTGCTAAAATCAAGATTAAAAATGATAAGGAATGTAAAGAGTATATAACCAAATAAAGTCATTTTTTTTCCTCAAGATTTTGCTCCTTAAGTTACTTAAGGTTCATTACAGCTTAAATTATCTGAAATGGAAGAAGATATTGAAAATTTGGCACAAGTGGAAGCTCAATAAAGCATTCATCTATTCAGACTAAGCAGGAGATTGAAGATAGTCATTCATTTATTCATTCAGCCTTGATTATTGATAATTGAATAGAAACTCTGCTCTAGGCACTGTATTGGGCCTTGGGATTAAATAGTGAGTCAAAATAGCTCTAATCCCTGTTCTTAGGTAGTGTACATTCTAGAGGGAGACATAAACATTAATCAAACACACACAAATGTAAAATTGAACCAGGAAAGTACTTTTAAAAATAGAGTGATATTATAATATATGGGGATTTAATATTTTCAGAGAAGCCAAGGAAGCTTTTTCTTAATAAAGGACATGTGATTTGACATCTGAAGGTTAAATAGGACTTAGCTAGGTAAGAGGGGAGGAAATAGTGTATCAGTCTGAGAGAACAGTACAGATAAAAACACTTGACAGAACCAACCATAGTGCATATACACAGTAACAAGCCAAAGTCTAATATGACAGGGGCAGGAAGAAGGATAGTAATGGTTCCAGATAAGACTGGAGTAGGATAGCAATCCAAATCACTTAAGTCCTTGTAGATCATTCTCAATTGTGCCTACCTATGAGCAAAGGGAAATTACTGGACAGTTTTAAGTAGGAAGATGATATAAATTGATTTACTTCTAGAATAGATTGCTCTGGTTATTTTGTGGAGAGTGGGTGGGTAGGATACCAAAACAGATGGAGATAGACAAGTTAGTATAGATAAACAAATTAGTAGGATATAACAGAACAGGCAAAAGGTGATGACAACTTGGCCTAAGAAGGTGGTGGGGGGAAACAAAGACATGGAAAGATTCAAGAAATATTTAGTAGGTAAAATTGACAGAGTGTATTATTAATACTTAATTAATAATTAAAATAATTAATGTTGAGGATGTTGAAGGAGAGAGAGATCTCAGAAATGAGTCTTAGTTTTTTAGCTGGTATAACTAGATGGAACATGAGGTCATTCATTGATTAGAGGAAGGAAGCCATGGAAAGGTCATGAATGTAGTCTTGGTTATGTTGAATTTGTGATGCTTTTGAGCTAGTCAAGAAATGTTAAACCGTTAGAAAACCTTATGAGTCAGAAGCTCAGAGGAGATGCCTTACCTGGAGTTAAATTTTATGGGTCATCTCTATCTAGTTGAATGAGACCATCTGGGGAAAAAGTGTAGAATGAGAGGTAGAGATGGATTAGATTTTAGGGTCAAGGAATTTAACTTGCAATAGACAAGCAGAGGAGGATGAGTCCAGCAAGGAGAAGAATAGCCAGATAGGTAAAAAACATGAATTATACAGGTCCGCTTTTCAAAAGCTCACGTTAGGCCACTTTGCTTTTATGAAAGACTTACATCAATATCTTTTTGGTAACTGAAAGAATCCAAAGAGGATTTTTGCTTTTATGAAAAAAGGCGGAAAGCAAAAATAGCATTCAGCAGTCAGCAATATCAGTGAGATATTACTGAAGCAGGACACGCTAAGCAGCGAGAGTGGCGCCGCCGAACCCCTTCCCTGGGAACGACACTCAGCATCCAGCCACCACAGCGTTGAACTGTGTCTGTGAGCATCTGTGCTTTATCTCAACTTGTTTTGTGCATTCCTTCACAAGATGTGTCCTCAGATTTCAGAAAAATCTAGGAGAGGTTGTTTACTGGGTCTGGGGTTGCTAAAAAATTTTCCGTATATACAGAATTGTTGAATCGCTGTGTTAGACACCTGAAACTAATATAACACCGTATGTTACCTATACTGGAATTAAAATTAAAAAACTTAATTAAAAAAATTTCCATATAAATTAATGGTAATTGCTTCTTTGCTTTATGCCATTTCCACTTACAAAAGGTTTCAGGGGAATGCTCTACTTTCAGAAAGCAGGGGAAATCTGTATCTCAAAAGCCAAAGGAATAGCAGATTTTAAGGAGGACATGGTCAACCATGGGGAATACTGCTGTTGAAGTGTGATGAAAACTGAAAAGAATATGCACGACACTTTATGTCTTTTGTAAAATGGTTGGAAGCCAGAGTGAAGTAGGCTTGGAATGAAAATGTAGATTAAAACTAGAATAGTGAGTAGAGCTAACTCTTTCTAGGAAGAGTAAAAGGGTTAAGATTATAAGAAAGAACATGTATGTGGACAAAAAAGAAGAATTTTTTTTAAAAGATTTTATTTATTTATTTGACAGAGAGAGACACAGCGAGAGAGGGAACACAAGCAGGGGGAGTGGGAGAGGGAGAAGCAGGCTCCCCGCAGAGCAGGGAGCCCGATGCGGGACTTGATCCCAGGACCCCGGGACAATGACCTGAGCCGAAGGCAGTTGCTTAACCAACTGAGCCACCCAGGCGCCCAAGAATTTTTTTTTTTTTTTTTTTTTAATTTCTAAAAGCATTGATGTAAAAGCTCAGCTTCCTCCTGAGAGTTTCCTGGGAAATGTTTACAATCAGTGCGGAAGGAAAGTGGAGTGAAGGTTTCAAAGGTACATAATACCATTGGGGACTGCTCACAATTATTAAGATTATTTTAGTTTCAAAAATAAACCTACTTTATATTTAGCATGACCGAGTTTACTGGATAACTGATGATTAACACCTTTAAGTTGAATCCTTTAAAAAGACAGAATTCATTTTAATAGAAATGTACTTAAAAGGTATACTCCCCTGAATTGTTAAATGTAATGTACTGGTCGTAATTTTCACTTTATTACATGACTTGAAATTACTACCACCACTAATCATTCAATGTGTTTATAGAAGAGTATTTTCCTTAGGGTTTATTGCCATTTGTTGGCCTCTATGTTATGTCTCTCCATTTACTTTTTTGTTTTAACTATGTAGATCTTCCTTTAAAGTGTGCCTTTCTCTTACTGCGATAAAGAATCACTTTTCACTAAAATAAGCAAGTGATTCTTTTTAATTTCTTTTTATTTTAGACATTACGGCTTTCTGGAGGTTAAAATGATATGTAACATAGAGGTAAATAAGGTCAGAGAGAGAGACTGAGTCTTTTGTTAATGAGTAGTATTCATGCGTGTTGGTTCTTGAGATAAGTTTTTACTTTTACTTACTTTAGAGTAAGTAAGTATTGCTTTCTGGTACCTTATGTGTTCTGCTTGAAAACCTGGGCATGCATTTCACTTTATTTGTGTTTTCAGTGATGATTATAGTATCTGACACATTAAAGGTATTGTTATTGTTATCTCTTATTGTTTTGGTTTTGGTTGGTTAAGGTATTCATTGTGTTCCCATATCTATTTAATTAAAGCACAAACCTTATTTGTTTTCCCTGTAAAATTGTGCCAATAACATTAAAGTAGATAACATGAGGAGATTTCTTGGCTCATACATCAGAGTCCACAGTTGCTCAAGCTTCAGGAGAATGAGAGAATGTAAACTTCATGAAGGCAGGGAGTTTGTCTTTGTGGGTTTTATTTATTTTTATTGTTGTTGCTGCTGCGGTTTTAAGGTGTATTTTTACCAATTGTCCTTTTTTTGCTACAGAATTAATGAGGAATGGAATGAATATTGGAGAAGTGATCAGAATACTCATTTACTTTCTTCTTATGGTTATTGTCAGGATTAAAGGTAATAATGCATATGGAATTTCTAGGGCTTAACTTAGTGAACACTGTACAGATGTTGAGTATGGTTTCTATTATCATCGTCAGATCTATACTTGTACCATTTTCTAAATGTATTTGACAGAAACAAACATTGTGGATGAAAAGAACAACTCTGGACCGGTTACATGATTTCAGCTTTGCTATTTTATTTTTATTTTATATGTACCAAGAAGTTAAGTTAAGGGAATTGAGGAAAGGGAGTCATCTTGAAGATCTTGGTATCATCCATGAAGAGAATAAAGATAAAGCACAAATTATGGGTGTGTTAGTGGTACAGGAAGGAGAGTTTTAGATTTATGGAACTCTGATTTTTCTAAACAGATGTCCTCATCATGGAAGTTATTGTAGTCTCCACTTAACCAGATGGGATACCAAACTCCCTGTTGTGTTCGGAACTGGCAGGGCTCATTAAGTTGGCTTTAAATTGGGTATTAAGGGAGGATCTTTTGCTTAGCCCAAATAATCTCAACATGCACAATGAAGAGAATAGGGAGTTCTACAAGCTAAGATGAAATATAAGATAAGTGATAAGTAATATTAACATACTGGACTTAATTGTCTATAAGTAACTACAAAGTAAATGGGAAATTAAAAAGATTAACTGGAAATGTTTCTAAATGATGGAGAATATGACCTGTTGAGCATAATAAAAATGGAAAGATAACATTTTCTTAATTGGAATATCAAAACTGGTAGGTAAAATATACTCTATAAAGAAGACTAAGAGGAAATTGAACTTGAGGAATAAGCATTGTATATGAGATCCAAAAAATAGAAGAAAAAGAAAAAAGTGGCTTGTTATATTAAAAATGGTAATATTGGGGAAAGTCTTTTGATTTAAAGATACAAAAGAATAAAATAAAAGACTGTAGTAGGTATATACTAAAACATAGGTGGTGACAATTTCAACTTGTTAGTCCTTTAAAATTTTGGACCAGGGACTATTTTGGACTCTTTAAAATAAAAAACCACTACATATTGAGATATCAAATGAATAATATTTATGTATATTCACTCATGTAATATTCAATGAACATATGAGTTGATAGGCCTAGAGCAATGAAATATTAATGGAGGTGGTATTGGTAATAATAAAAATTATTTTATGTTTTAGAAATAAAGAACCTATAAAGATACTGAACTTATTGTACTAAATAAAACTTATTTTACTTTACTGGGCTAATTTTACTAAACAAATTTTACAGGGGTATATGCAGACAGTTAATAAATTTAGTGAAAACAAACAATGAGTGATTGCATATTACCTACATGATATCTGATTAAAAGGAATAAACTAAATTGATTAGCCAAGCTTTAACCTTTAGAGACTGTGAGAGGCAGCAGATCCATTAATATTTATGATTGATACAGAATATCAGATATTAATAATAGCTACTTTAATATGTTAGTTTTGAGCAGAGGTCTTAAATCTCTTTATTTACAGTTGTGTAACTTTGAACAGATTATTAATTCCTCTATACCTCATTTTTTCTATTCTATACAATGAGAATATTACTTATCTGGATTTTTTTGGTAGATAATTGTTCTATAGATTTAACTTAGTGTTCAGCACATAATGGAAACTAAATAAATGATAGCTAAAAAAATAAAGTTTAATTTTATAATTACCAAAATTAGCCAAGCCAAATTTTATTCTAGAAATGTGAATTCAGGAATAAAAATATAAAATAATAATAATTTGCATCTTCACATACTATTAATCTTTGCCAATATTAACTAATTAATATATAAAGCTAGTCTTTGGGAAACAGAGTATCACTTCTACCAAAGAAAAGAGGGAAGTGAAACTCAGGAAAAGTTAAATCACTTGCCCCAAATCACAGAATGAGTGAGAATTGTTCTGAAACAATGTGTGGAAGTTTCCAAAGTATTAGTTTTGTTAATTTCTATGCCATTTGTGGATCTTGAAAAGTAGTCTTTAAAAAATATAAGTCAATCAGAGAAAGACGTATCATATGACCTCACTGATATGAGGAATTCTTAATCTCAGGAAACAAACTGAGGGTTGCTGGAGTGGGGGATGGGGTGGGAGGGATGGGGTGGCTGGGTGATAGACATTGGGGAGGGTATGTGCTATGGTGAGTGCTGTGAATTATGTAAGACTGTTGAATCACAGACCTGTACCTCTGAAACAAATAATACATTATATGTTAAAAAAAGAAGAAGAAGAAGAAGAAGAAGAAGAAGAAGAAGAAGAAGAAGAAGAAGAAGA
>NW_023270702.1:9893659-9896541 GCF_011800145.1 Mirounga leonina
GAAGAAGAAGAAGAAGAAGAAGAAGAAGAAGAAGAAGAAGAAGAAGATAGCAGGAGGGGAAGAATGAAGGGGGGGAATCGGAGGGGGAGACGAACCATGAGAGACGATGGACTCTGAGAATCAAACTGAGGGTTCTAGAGGGAAGGGGGGTGGGGGAGGGGTTAGCCTGGTGATGGGTATTAAAGAGGGCACGTACTACATGGAGCACTGGGTGTTATACACAAACAATGAATCATGGAACACTACATCAAAAACTAATGATGTAATGTATGGTGATTAACATAACATAATAATAATAAAAAAAGACAGGAAGCTAATAAAAAAAGGCAGGAACTTAATTTAAAAAAAGTACAGTTTTATACTGGCTAAGTGGTTAAGAAATTCACAAGAATTACAATAAATATGGCACCTCAAACTGAAAAAAATATATCTAATAGCTGAATACAAAGGAATTATACCCTTAAAGAAGTGGGGAATATATTTTTACCCCAAAGATACAAATGTAGTGATCTGAAGGGGCACATGCACCCCGATGTTTATAGCAGCAATGTCCACAATAGCCAAACTATGGAAAGAACCCAGATGTCCATTGACAGATGAATGGATAAAGAAGATGTGGTATATATATACAATGGAATATTATGCAGCCATCAAAAAATGAAATCTTGCCATTTGCAACAACATGGATGGAACTAGAGGATATTATGCTAAATGAAATAAGTCAATCAGAGAAAGACAATTATCATATCATCTCACTGATATGCGGAATTTAAGAAATAAGGCAGAGGCTCATAAGGGAAGAGAGGAAAAAGTAAAACAAGATGAAACCAGAGAGGGAGATAAGCCATAGGAGACTCTTAATCTTAGGAAACAAACTGAGGGTTGTTGGGGGGAGGTGGGTAGGGAGACAGGGAGGCTGGGTGATGGACGTTAGGGAGGGTATGTGTTATGGTGAGCTCTGGCTGTTGTGTAAGACTGATGAATCACAGATCTGTACCCCTGAAACAAATAATACATTGTATGTTAGTTAAAAAAAAATAATAATTAGAAGCGGGAAATATATTTTAAACATTTAAAAAATATGTTTCTTAAACACATAACTTTGAAATGAAGGATTTTAATTTACTTTCAGCTTTGAGACAAGGGTCTTTATTTGTAATAGTTATGGTTATAAAAGTTATAATAGTTATGTATATACATAACATCTTCTTACTTTAATTGTGGGGGAAGGATGCCCTAGGAATACAATCAAGACATTTGGTTCACAGCAAAAGTAGTAAGATCATAGCTTCTAGATTTGATCAAAGATAAGCCCCAATTTATTTCTAAACTCTTTTCTATATTCATGCTGTAATTTACTGAGTGCCTATTAATAACCAGGTACCATGCTAACTTTTGGATTCTGGACTGTTCTAAAATTACTCTCCCAAGCATGGCTTTTTCACAATTCCTTCTTCCTTTCCTTCCTATGAGTCTAACTATCCCCTACTCATGTCCTCTATATAGACACAAATAGAAGTTTCTTTGCAAAATCCTAGCCATGTAATAATCCAATTTTATCATTTCTTCAAATTTTCTTAAATTATTCTAACTCCTTAGCCTGACACACTTTTTTTTTTCATAAACTTGTCCATTCCCTCTCTAAACTAATATTCTTCTCTTCCCTGCATGCTTTCTGTGTTCTCATTACACTGAATTTTCACAATTCTATTGACATGTGATGTAAATGACCCAAGCCTTTAAGCTTTTACCCACATTTCCTCTATCTGGATAGATCCTCCTTTTCTTTTTAAAATGACATTCCCATTCTCATGATTAAATCATCTTTAACTCTTCACAATATGACAAGTATTTTCCTACTGTCCATGACACATTTCTAAAATATCTATAAAGGGGCGCCTGGGTGGCTCAGATGGTTAAGCGTCTGCCTTCAGCTCAGGTCATGATCCCAGTGTTCTGGGATCGAGTCCTGCATCAGGCTCCCTGCTAGGCGAGGAGCCTGCTTCTCCCTCTGCCCCTGCCTCTCTCTTTCTCTGACTTTCATGAATAAATAAATAAAACATTTAAAAATAAAATAAAATAAAATACCTATAAAACATCAAATTTGCAGAGTAGGCTTCAATTTGAGATTGAAGGTCAGCTTCTCTCTCAATCCTAGTAATTCCCAAACTTGCCTAAATTACAATAATTTTATGAGAATTAGCAGCTTATCACTAATGCCTTCCTGTCACTTTCATTTTTTTCTTCTTAAACATTTTTTTTCTTTTTTTAAACATTTTTGTAAGAAAGTAAAGGTAGTTTACAATTAAAGAGGCAACTAATTAATCAAACTGTTGAACAGAGAAAAATGATAACACTAAACAAATGGGATGGTTGATTGGCCTGCTATGCCCTGATAGTTTTGGCATCAATGGTTCATTTGGATATTTAAAAAGCAATTTGGGGTTGTCAGAGTAAAATAAGCAAACAGTCAAATTGTTGCAAAAATGAATGAAAATTGAGGACTGTCAATTGCTAAAAATAGCTTTCATGTAATAATTTTGCTAAGGACTTTGTACTGTCTACAGAGTCCATCCAACAGTCCTATGAGGTAGTAGTCAGTAAAGATCTACTTTACAGAGGAGTAAGCTGGTAGTGTCCTCAATCACACAGCTATTTCATGGCACAGCTAAAATGCAAGTCCTGATCTTTCTGGTTCCAAGACCATTTATAATTATTCCCTTCCTAGGTGATGTTGATTATTCCATCTTCTGTGCCTAGTCTGCCCATTATCTTCATTACCATATTGTTTTCTTTTCTTTTCTTATTTTTTTCTTTTCTTTGTTTCCTTTTCTTCTTTCTTTCTTTCTTTCTTTCTTTCTTTCTTTCTTTCTTTCTTTCTT